>NC_050446.1:92413010-92466538 GCF_903995425.1 Onychomys torridus | reverse complement strand
AAGACGAGAGATTCTGGTCAGCTGGGAGATGATCTGAGTAGATTAGAGAGGAAGGTTTTTTTGATTGTTTGTTTGTTTTAACACCAGAATAAGAAAGAATTTCTAAGCATTTCTCTGGAGATGTGAACTTTGAAAAGCTCAGCTCTTGCGCCATTTCCTCTCCACTGCCTGAAGGTTCGCCCAGCTCAGCACTGTCCTCCAAAATTTCTTTAGCGGTCACTCGCTTCTCTACACCAAGGAAGTTCTTTCCTCTAGTCTTCTCTCTCCATCACTGTCCCTTTTTGTCCAGTCCCCCTTTCTGATGAAAAGGAGTTACCTTTGAGAGTTTGGGTTGAGCAGTGCATGGAAAGGTTCAAAGAAAAACACACATTTGAATCTCCTTTCGCTCTGGCTTCAACGTGTCCCCTTTAAAACGCTGGCATTTAAAGCAACACAATTGATAGGATGGTATTAAGAGTGGGGCTTCAAAAGAAGATTAGGCCAGGAGGGCTGCTCTCCCAGCCCCTGATTGGGATCATGGCTCTTATAAAAGAGGCTCACACAGTGATTGGCTCACTTGACCTCCTACTTCCCATCACACCCATCTCCTCTAGAGAGCCATCCTGGAAACAGAGCAGCCCTGGCTAGACAGCTGAGCTGATCCCTGCCTTGATCCTGGATTTCCACACTCCAAAATAAGAAACACATTTTTGCTTTTTATTTATTTGCTCTCTCTCTCTCTCTCTCTCTCTCTCTCTCTCTCTCTCTCTCTCTCTGTGTGTGTGTGTGTGTGTGTGTGTGTGTGTGTATACATGCCATAGTGGATATGTGGAACTTGGAGGATAACTTTGAGAAGTCAGTTTTCTCCTTCCATTGTGGGATCCCCGGATCAAACTCAGATAATCAGGCTTGAATAGCAAGTTCTTTCACCCACTGAGCCATTTCAACCAAATTTCAGCTTTTTTGGTTACTTATTAGTCTGTGGTATTGTCACCGTCAAACTGCTTCTGACCTCCTTAGAGCCTAGGGGACCTCTACTTAGGTGTACTGGTAAACTTAACCTTCATCACAAAGAGAGGATTTCAGGATCACTCAGAGAGAGGCAAAGTCAGTGAGCTTATTGATTAAACAGAAAGATGCTCAAGATGTGTGTGCACAGAGCAAAGTGTGAGCATTAGGAGAGCAATGCACTCAAGTGGCTCAGAAGTAGCTGTGTGTGGTTTGGGGACTTTAAAATGGCCTTGGGAGATATTAGGGAGAGAATGTGCTGTTGTACTCAGCCACAGAATTCTGTCCTGACATGGAGACCTCAGTTTAGGTACTTTGTGCAAGCTTGCAGATGAAGAAGGCAGTACCATTCAAGATAGAAGCATTGGACAACTGGGTCCTTCCTCTTGAAGAGGTTGGAATTAAGACAGAGTTCATCAGCCCTTTTTAACAATCCCATTTGTGATGGTTCTCAGAAAAGGCACACAGTTCATTTGTAGGTGTTCTGGCTAGTCATGCTGACATTCCTGGGTATGAGGCAGTGGGAGACTGAAATCAGAACCAGGAGAGTGGTGGTGGCCATGTGAGTGGGTGTTCCTTTCTTGTGTTCTCTTTCTTTCCCAACCAGCTGTCATGCCTCAGTGTTCTGCTACAGCAGTAGAAAGGACCAAGATGAATTTTAGGATTATTTCATCAGGATGCTGAAAATCTGGGTAATAAGCATGGAGGCAGTCAGGGATCACGTCTTAAATAAAAGATACTATGCAACACTGGAAAGTTTGGGGTTACGGATTTCTTTTTCATCTGTGGCAATAGGGATTGGTGGAGTGTTTTGGTATAATTAGTCATTACCTTTGCACCGCTATACTTTGAAATGGATTGAACTCAGTTTCATCCTTTTTCAATCCTCTGGCACTATGTATTTGCTGATTTATTCATTTATTTATAAGTAAATAACCAACCTGAAGGGAAAAATGTGCTATGAAGTACACACAGAATCATACCTAAAGAAAATGGAACTGTGTCCTTAGGGATGTTTTGGCTTCCTAGTAATAAGGTTAAAAAATGAATAGTGTTTTCTTCTATTTTTATTAAAATTCTTGATTGTTTATCTTATGAGGAAATACATAAGTGGACTTCCTGCCACTTGTGGGAAGGTGATGGATAAAGGTGTTTTAAAGGTTTTTTTCTTTAAACAAATAACTAGATATCCTTATAATTGTTTTATTATTTGTAATATATCCTTGGCCAGATGACATTTTTAGTCCCCTTGCTCCAGGAACTGTTGAGATGGCTTAGTGATTAAGAGTGTTGGGCTGGAGAGATGGCTCAGAGGTTAAGAGCACTAGCTGTTCTTCCAGAGGTCCTGAGTTCAATTCCCAGCAACCACATGGTGGCTCACAACCATCTTTACTGAGATCTAGCTCCCTCTTCTGGTGTGCAGGCAGAACAATGTATACATAATAAATGATTTTAAAAAAAGAGTAACCAGGCGGTGGTGGTGCACACCTGTAATCCCAGCACCCGGGAGGCAGAGGCAGAGGCAGGTGGATCTCTGTGAGTTCGAGGCCAGCCTGGACTACAGAGCTAGTCCAGGACAGGCTCCAAAGCTACAGAGAAACCCTGTCTCGAAAAACAAAAACAAAACAAAACAAAAAAAGTGTTTGTTACTTTTCCAGAGGACCTGAGTTTGGTTCCCAGCATCCACAGCAGGTGACTTAACAACTGTCTGAATCCCCTGATCCAGATCCAGGGGATACAGTACCTCCTTCTGGCCTCTGTTGATATGGCTTGCATATGGTGCACAGACAAAAATTAAATGCAGGGAAAACATTCATAAATATAAAATAAAATCATTATATTTATTATTTATCTATGTCTTAGTTAGAGTTTCTATTGCTGCAGAGACACCATGACCACAGCAACTCTTATAAAAGAGAACATTTAATTGAGGTTGGATTACAGTTTCAGAGGTTTAGTCCATTGTCATTATGATGGGAAATAAGACAGAATGCAGGTGGACATGGTGCTGGAGAAAAGCTGAGAGTTCTACATCCTGATCCATAGGCAACAGGAAGTGAACTGTAACACTGGGCATAGTTTAAGCATAGGAGACCGCAGAGCCCAACCCTTCAAAGACACACTTTGCCCAACATGACCACACCCACTCCAACAAGGCCACACCTCCTAATAGTGCCACTCCCTTTGGGGGCCATTTTTTTTCAAATCACCACAATATACTTATTTTTTAGTGCTTGTATTTTTATTATTTATAAATTTATTTTATGTATTATTATTTATATACTTATTATATAATTTATATTTTATTTTAATATATTAAAATATATTAATAAAATAAATATAATACAATCTTTTTTAAAAAGACCATTTGAGGGTGGTGGTACACGCCTTTAATCCCAGCACTCAGGAGGCAGAGCCAGGCGGATCTCTGTGAGTTTGAGGCCAGCCTGGTCTACAGAGTGAATTCCAGGAAAGGTGCAAAGCTACACAGAGAAACCCTGTCTCAAAAAAACAAAACAAAAAATAATAATAATAAAAGACCATCTGAGGAAAACATAAGGAGGACTCCTAGACCCAACAAATGTGAAAGTTAGCACTTCTAGAACCGTGCACGGTAGAAAAATCTGAAAGAAACGACAAGCACATAAAGATGACTAACTATAGGAGGAAGGAGGCCATAGTAAAAGAGCTCTGTGGGAATTAAGAATAGGCTGCTTCAGGTGTGGTGACACACACTTTTAATCCCAGCACTCAGGAAGCAGAGGCAGGAGGATCTCTGTGAGTTGAGGCCAGCCTGGTCTGGCAGAGTGAGTTCCAGGACAGCCAGGGCTACACAGAGAAACCCTGCCTTGAAAAACCAAAAAAATAGTCTGCTTGACATTGCTCAAATACATTTTAGTAAGTTGGGTTTGATTGCCTTTGATGAATTGAGGTTTAATAAAATGTCATTCAATTTGTGGAAGAGAGTAATTGTTGAAGACAGATGGGAAAAGCAGTGGGTGAGGTCTAATGTACATCTAATATGGCCCGGAAGAAGAAAGTAAATAGAAGGATAGCCGTGAAAATTAAAAGGGGTTGAAGCCAGGACTGAAGTAGGCTTTTAATCCTGGTGGCTTGGTAGGCTGGAGCAGGGGAATCAAAAGCTCAAGGTCTAGCTGAGCTTCAGAGGCAGGTTCAAGGCTAGCCTGGGCAACTTAGTGAGACTCTGTCTCAAAACAAAAATGGCTGTGGATACAGCTCAGTCACAAGCATGATTGACTTGAGTTTTGGTCGCCAGTACCCATGTAAAAAGCTAGGCATGGTGCACACTCCCACAATCATGGTGTTTAGGAGGCAAAGGTGGGGCAGGTAGGACTCCTGGAACTCATTGGTCAGTCAGTCTATGTGAATCAGTGAGTGATCAAGGAAGACATCTAATATCAACAGACAGACACACAAACACACAGTCTCAGTCAGGGTTTCTATTGCTGTGAAGAGACACCATGACCATGGCAACTCCTATAAAGGAAAACATTTCATTGGGGCTGGCTGGCAGTTTCAGAGGATTGGTCCATTATTATCACAGTGGGAAACATGGTGCTGGAAAAGAGCTGAGAATTCTACATCTTGGTCTGCAGGCAACAGAAGGAGACTGTGAGCCACACTGGGCATAGCTCAAGCCTATGAGACCTTGAAGCTTCCTCCAACAAGACCACACCTCCTAATAATTCCACTCCCTATGGCCAAGCATTCAAACACTCTTCATATTCACACACACACACACACACACACACACACACACACACACACACACACACAAAGAGCGCCACACAGAGAAACACTGTAGATACAGTTTGGTAGAGTACTTGCCTGACATTTAAATGGAGGATCAAAATTCAACCTTTAGTACTGTGAAAAGTTAATACCATAATAATAAATAAATTAATAATGCTACAAACTTTTCTTAAGCCTACAGAGAAACCATTAAACCATTTATATGTGTGTGTGTGTGTGTGTGTGTGTGTGTGTGTGTAATAGAAAGAAATTTTGCTTATAGGAATTTCTCATCAATAAATATGCAGTTTGATTATTTATTCAGCTTTGTATAATACTGGAATATTAGAAACAGCTTAAAGAAACACACTAATATACAATAGATAAATTAATTGGGATATAACCAGAAAAGCACTGTTGCTTTATCCGTCTGTTAAAATGATGATCTGCTTTATTTATTGTTACAGAAACAGTCCATATAATGACAAGATCTTGTGTAACATGCATAGTTTGGTCCCACTGGCATAGACAAAAGTCCGTATCTGTGAAAAGCATTCTTAAAGTTTACAATAGTTAATCACTGGGTGGTTAATTCTTATTCTTTCCTCTGTAGCTTAAAGTGTGTGTGAGAATGTGTGTGTGTGTGTGTGTGTGTGTGTGTGTGTGTGTGTGTGTACGTACGTACGTACATTCCACCTATGTGCAGGTACCCATATAAGCAGGCCAGAAAGGGCATTGGATCCCCTAGAGCTGGAGTTATAGGCAGTTGGGAGCCACCTGACATGGGTTCTGGGAATCCATTTCTGGAAGAGCAGCAAGCCTTCTTAGCAGCTGAACCATCTTTTCAGCCCTTGTCCATTATATTCTTATAAGTTGTCTACATTTTAAAAATTAGTTATAGATCAGCTTAGTAATAATTTAGAAAGGTGTTTCATTGGGACAAAGGGAAACAGCCCCGAAGTTCCAGACTAGAAGTAACTAGACTAGGCAGGCTTGCTGGTTCCCAGGCTGCAGCAACCAGAGCGGTGATCTGGGAATGAAGCCCTGAGGATTGCTCTCTCTCTTTCTCTGATATGCATGCTCCTTCATTGTACAGTTTTTAGTGAGTTACGGACCCCACCCCCAACTTCCTCTCTTCTTTCCAAAACAAAGTGGATAGTTCCAATATACTTAAGGGAGCTCCATGGAATGGGGGGGGGGGTAATAGAAGTAGCTCTATTAAAGCTAATAAAAATCTTCTGCTTGACCAATGGGTCATCTGGGAGAGATACAAAGTATCAGAGAAGGTTGGTTAAACAAATGTAAAACTTGGTCAAAGGTTGTGTTTCTTCTGGTGTTGCTACTCCCAGAGGAAGGGCTGCCTCTGTGGCTGGAGCTCAGCCTGCCCAGCAGAGGAGCCAAGCTCCACCCTGATTCTTGATGGAGGAGTCCCTACACAATCTGTGGACTCTTGTTCTTGGAGTTTCCCGAGATTTCTGTGCTTGCCCTTAATGTTGCAGGACAGGACACTGTTTCTCTTTCTATTTAAGAAATTCTGAGTGTCATGCTCCAGAGGTTCTGGGCGTGGTGAAGGTAGGAGGAAGTGGTTGCCTTTACTCTCTCTGAATTTCCTGCTGGGTACATGAAATTAAAGATTCCCAGGCTCTCCAAGGTTCTGATGTAGCAGGGTCAGATGTGGGGGACTCTGCATTTTCAAAGTTTCCGGGTGATCCCAATGATCAGATAGGTTTAAGAACTGTGGGCTTGGGGCTGGAGAGATGGCTCAGTGGTTAAGAGCACTTTCTGCTCTTGACCGCCTCCCTCTGAGGTATTCATTGTCAGGGCTTCATCACCCAGGGAAGCTGGTGCTGGACTCAGTGAGCCACAGTCCTCCATAGGCTCCCCTGAGCCTGCCATGGGACCCACTGCAGGAATGTGATGACCACCACTGTGGACTTAGTGGAAATGTTTCTCAGGTTAGAAAGAGCTGTCCAGCCCAGGGGCGTGGGAGAAGGCCCTGCTGATTGGGGGTGCCAGTGATCCTTTGGGATTTGACCACAGATCTTACTCAGGCATTTTCAGAATGTTCCCAAGGGCCAAGGTGCCCAGCAGCCCTGGGGTGCTACAGAAGGGCACTTAGACATAGATGTGACAGGGTTAAAATTATGGGCTGAAAATCCAAAATATGTTTTTGAAAATTACAGTCTGTGAGACCCGTGCAAAATGGCTCAGTTGGTATAGGTGCTTGCTGCAGAAGCTTGGTGTCTTAGTTATGGTTGCTATTTCTGTGAAGAGACACGATGATCAGCGACTCTTATAAATAAAAGCATTTCATTGTGGTGGTTTGCTTACAGTTTCAGAGGCTCAGTCCATTATCATCATGGCAGGAGCATGGCAGCATGCAGGCAGATGTGGTACTGGAGAAGGAGCTGAGAGAGTCCTACATCATGCAGGCCACAAGAAGTCAACTGAGATACTAGGCGGTATCCTGAGCATAGGAAATCTTAAAGCCCACCCCCACAGTGACACACTTCCTCTAACAAGGCCATACCCACTGCAACAAAGCCACACCTCCTAATAGTACCACTCCCTATGAGATTACGGGGGCCAATTACATTCAAACTACCACACTTGGGGATCGTAGTCTGACAGCCAGAAGTTCCATAATGGTAACTAACCTCCATATATGCACTGTGGCATCCTCATCCAACTCTCTCTCTCTCTCTCTCTCTCTCTCTTTCCTATTTTTAAATAAAACAACAGCAACAAAGAAAATCCTCGGGTTTTGCTTCATGCCAAGGGAGCAGTTTATTTATGGGAAGCCCCTTAGGAGATTAAAGACAACCCCAGTGGTGAAAATCAAGGAGACTGTGTAGTTAGAGTTTTCCTGCCTGGCCCACAGTCAGGACAAATCTCTCTCACCTGCCAGTCCCACAGTCGCTCAGACCCAACCAAGTAAGCACACAGAAACTTACATTGTTTAGAAACTGTATGGCTGTGGCAGGCTTCTTGTTATCTACTTCTTCTATGTTAAATTAACCCATTTCTGTTATTCTATACTTTGCCACATGGCTTGTGGCTTACCAGTGTCTTTACACGTTGCTTCTCATGGCGGCGGCTGGCGGTGTCTCTCTCCACCCTTCTACTTCCCAGAATTCTCTTCTCTCTTGTCCCGCCTATACTTCCTGCCTGACCACTGGCCAATCAGAACTTTATTTACACAGAGCGATATCCACAGCAAGACTGTGATGTGTACATCTCTTCATGGATGACATCTTTTGGTGGGCTATTTCATTAATAGACCATGACAAGACTTTTAAGTCCTGCTTGTAAAACTGTGTAAGGGAGGATGCTTTGGTCAGACTCTAATCTGTGTGTCAATGAAGAAAGGCCTAGAAAGAACTTCCAAATCAGCAGGTTTCCCATACATCATTATTGTTCAGCTTATCACATTGGTGACAGGTGAAATCAGTATAAGCCATTCTTATCCTGAATAAATGGAGTGTGTGTGTGTGTGTGTGTGTGTGTAAACACTGTTGATGTTTTCTTACTGAGTCACCATGCTGATACAGAATTCTGTAGAGAATTCCTGGAAGCAGCTGGCCTTTGTACCTAGATACATCAATTGGTTTTTCTACATTGTCTACCAGATAATAGGCATCATAGAACATTTTGTTTGAGAACTTGGCAGTAAGTTCTGTCCACATTCAGGGACCAAAGCAGGTCCTTGGGGTGACCCTTTCTGGAGCTCTGTGCCCTGGATCTGCTGTGCCCTGCTTAGCATCATGTCCTTTCCACAGTACATAGCTCTGCTGTTAAAATGGCTCGTTAGCAAGCATCCTCTGGGCAGGTACACAAGAGCAGGCAGTGTCCTTAGGGGATGGCCAAGTTACAGAATGGATCTTCTTTCTCACCAGACAAATGAAGAATGTGCCATGTGATACCCCTAAAGATGGGCCCTGGGCAGCGTGGCAGGCTGCAGGCTCCAGGTCTAGGAGTCTGAGAGTTGAGCTTGGAGCTCACTGTGCAGTTGAGGGGCCTCAGTCGAAAACAGGCTTTGATTCAGTATGTCATTCTAACTCAGAGTTCAGTTTGGAAACTCTGATGACAATATCCATACCCCCAAAGGATGGTTTCACTACAAGGACTTTTGATTGCTGTCTGTCCATGTATTTTTATAAATTCATTTAACAATTATTTATAAGATGCCTACTCTCCCTAATATTTAGCTGTGTGTGGACTTGTAACTGAACAAGAGAGACATGTTTTTTTTTTTTTTCTCCTGATGAAAAAGAGAGAAGCAAATGCCTAGTAATTAAGGACCTACTACAAAGGAACAGTAGGTTATTATAATGAAGTACATGGAGGGAGGAACGTAAGTGTTTAAAATAGAGAGATAATCAGAGAAGGCCTTTTGGAGGAGACAGTATTTAAACTAAAACCTGGACTTAAGAGAACCAAACATGTATGAAGAACATGTCAGGCAATCTAGAAATGCTATGCAAAGATACCCCAGGGTTAGGGTTAACCTTGATGTAGTTGAAGAGCAACCAGAGAGCTGGTGTCCTGCACACCGGAAGAGGAAAGGTATGAGGTTAGACAGGCAGACAGCAGATTATATACACAGGCCCTAGAGGCTGACACGTTGAGAAAGGGTTACATTATCAGGCTTAATTGGAGGTAGGAGTCTGGAGTTGAGAGGAAAAGGCTTCTTTGGAACATGAATATTGGAGTCATCAGCATTGTGATGGAAAACCACAGGAACAGGTAGTCTAAGCAGAAGAGGTTGTAGAGACACCAGAGTCCCTGGAAAAGACCAATCAGAGGCTGATGAAATGGGGAGGTGTTGTGGAATATTTGTAAACTGTGTGAAGATGTATGGCTGTGATTGGTGTAATAAAGAGCTGGACAGCCAATAGCTAGGAAGGAGGTATAGGTGGGACTTCCTGGGAGAGAAAGGAAGAGAAGGAGGAATCTTGGCATGCAGGAGATGCCAGGAGACATGGAGAGGAAACAGGAGATGCAAGATGGGAGAGAGGTAACACATGATAGAACATAGATTGATATAAATGGGTTGATTTAAGTTATAAGAGCTAGTGAGACAAGCCTAAGCTTTAGGCCAGTCTTTCATAATTGACCCTCTGAATGTGGGTGCTATGGATATCGCTCTGTGTAAATAAAGTTCTGATTGGCCAGTGGCCAGGCAGGAAGTATAGGCGGGACAAGAGAGAAGAGAATTCTGGGAGGTGGAAGGCTGGGTGGAGAAAGACACTGCCAGCCGCCGCCATGACAAGATGTAAAGTACTGGTAAGCCACGAGCCATGTGGCAAAGTATAGATTAATAGAAATGGGTTAATTTAAGATAGAAGAAGTAGATAGATAACAAGAAGCCTGCCACGGCCATACAGTTTGTAAACAATGTAAGTTTCTGTGTGTTTACTTGGTTGGTTCTGAGCATCTATGGGCCTGGCGGGTGAGAAAGATTTGTCCTGACTGGGCCAGACAGAAAAACTAACTACATGTGGGTGACAGTTGTATGGCTTGATCTGTTTGTGGGACCCCTAGCAGTGGGACCAGGACTTAACCTAGGTGCATGAACTGGCTTTTTGGAGCCCATTCCCTATGGTGGGATACCTTGCTCAGTCTCAATGCAGTGGGGAGGGTCTAGGCCCTGCCTCAATTTGCCAGACTTTGTTGACTCCCCAAGGGAGGCCTTACCTCCTCTAAGAAGTAGGGATAGGTGGGGAGGCGGGAGAAAGGGGAGGGAGGGGGAACTGGGGTTTGTGTATAAAATGAAAAAATTAAAAAAGAAGTTTCTGTGTCATTATTTGGGAACTGGCTGGCAGGACAGAAATAAATTCGTTCCAGGGAAGGTGGGAGACAAACCAGAGAAAGTAGGCCTGTGGAAGCCAGAGAGGCAAACTGTCTGAGAGAGATAGTTGATGAGGTAGTTATTGCTGCAAAATCTAGAATTTCACTGTCCAGTGTGTGGATCACTAGTTACATGTGCTGGTTAGTTTTTTGTTTGTTTGTTTGTTTTTGTCAACTTGACACAAACAAGGGTCATCTGGGAAAGGGAACCTTAGTTGAGAAAATGCCTCCATTACATGGGCCTGCTGCAAGTCTGTGAGGCATTTTCTTGATTAATGATTGTGAGAATGCCCAGCTCACTGTGGGTAGTGCCACCCCTGGGCAGGGGTGCTGGGAACATGAAAGGTAGCTTAACTTGTGCCTGGAGAGCAAGCTAGGAAGCAGTGTCCCTCCATGGTGTCTGCTTCAGTCAGTCAGATTCCTGCTTTACTCTTCCCTGGTATCCTTAACGATATACTGTGACATGGAAATGTTAGCAAATAAGCTGTTTCCTTCCTGAGTTGTTTTTTGTTTGTTTGTTTTGTTTTGGGGTGGGTGGGTAGGAGTTCAAGATAGGGTTTCTCTGCGTAACAGCTCTAGCTGTCTTGGAACTTGCTTTGTAGACCAGACTGGTCTTGAACTCACAGAGATCCACCTGCCTCTGTTTCCAAGTGCTGGGATTAAAGGCCTAGGCCACCACTGCCCAGCTCCCAAGTTGTTTTTGATCATGGTGCTTATCACAGCAACAGAAAGCAAATGAATTCACTGCTTGTGGCCTCCAATGTGACCACTTCAAACTGAGATGCTCTGGAAATGTAAAATAAGATGCACACTGGATTTTGAAGACAGCACAGAAACCTGGAAGGAAAATATTTCATCAGTAATTTATCAGTAATGTTATGTTGCAATCACAATGTTTGGGGTTAATTTGGTTAAATAAAGGATATCATTAAAATCCACTCACTTCCTTTTACTCTGTGAACTGCTAGAGAGTTGTAAGCTCCGTGTGTGGCTTGCACTGTGCTTCTGTTGGAGTGCTTTCTCCAACATGGAAGTCATTGGCAAACTCAAGAAGCGTAGACTAGCTGATGGTCAGGTGGTAGATGCACAAAGCCCTGGCTGTCATCACCAGCACTTTGTAGACTGACCTTGGAGAATACACTCAGAAGGATCAGAAGTTCAAGATCATCCTTGACTACATAGCTAGTTCAAGGCCACCATGGGCCATATGAGACCGTGTCTCAAAAGAAACAAAAATAGACTACCTGAGATGAACACGTAACATTGCTTATACTTCCAATAAGACTGAGCCATCGTAGAATATCCTTAGTCTGGAATTAAAAAAAACAATGTAGTACTAAAATTTCATGTGCAATTTTTGTATGGGTGTGCTCTAGCAATTTTACATAAAATGAAATAAACTCTTAGCATGTTAAAGTATTTAACCTGTGTTTCTTTCCTTCCTTCTTTTTTGTTGTCTTTCCTCCTGATTTAAATCCTTAATTCACTTCCATTTATTTATTTTTCTTTTACATATCTGGCCAGGAAACTTCATGGTGTTATGGTCAACTTGCCGCACAACCGTGTTCAAATCTGTCACCAACAGGTTCATTAAAAACCTGGCCTGCTCTGGGATTTGTGCCAGCCTGGTCTGCGTGCCCTTCGACATCATCCTCAGCACCAGCCCTCACTGCTGCTGGTGGATCTACACCATGTTCTTCTGCAAGATTGTCAAGTTCCTACACAAAGTCTTCTGCTCTGTGACCATCCTCACTTTCCCTGCCATTGCCCTGGACAGGTAGTTTAATTTTTTAACTTTTATTCGTGTGTATGTGTGTGTGTGTGTGTGTGTGTGTGTGTGTGTGTGTGTGTGCGTGTATGTGTGTGTGTCTGCAGTTGCCTGTGGAGGTCTGAAGAGGGCGTTAGACTTTCATCCTCTGGAGCTGGAGTTACAGGCATTTGTGAGGTGCTCAATGTGGATAGTGGAACCAAACTTGGGTCCCCCACATGAGCAGCGAGTGCTCTTAAACACTTAGCCATCTCTCCAGTCCTGAGTTATTGTTTATTTTTATTGAAAAATGAGCATCATGGAGTGAATGATGAGTAGTTGATATTTCATACACTGGTTTCTTCTTTGGTTTGCTTATGGCCATAAGAAAGAGAATACAAGTCCAAAACAGAGTCTTAAAAAAGGATGAGTTGACCATCCATGGACCCTCTTGAGAAAAGACCCAGGGGTCGGATTTTTATCACTAGGATGCTACTGGATCATGGCGCTATTCTAGCCTGGTTGGAATTGGTATTTGCACTGCCATCTGAAGTAGCTTGCCCATCGGATTGACAGCTCTGCAATTAGGGCTCTTTGATGGAGGAAGTAAGCATTTCTGGGAGAAAAAAGGAGTTACTTACTGAATGATTAGATGGCTCTGATGATACCAGAATTCCTCTGGAGGAATTAGTTCTGGGGCTTCATGCTGTCCCATTGGTTGTTTGCTCTTCCATCATTTTTAATGGATGTTTGGGAATGAATCAAATATGCCTTACTTACTGCCATCATTCATGATTTGGATGGCAGAATGTTTGCCTCAGTTTTCCTTCTGAGGGGGCTCTAAGGCTTTCGTTTCTGTTGGTCATCTGTGTCACACAGGTGTCTTTCTGCAATCCCATTACACTCTGGTGTAGTCTCTCTGTGTTGTCTAGCATAGGTTCAAGTTCCTGGGCTCAAGAGACCCTCCTGCTTCAGCTTCTCTCTTAGCTGGGGTCACAGGTGCACGTCACCATACCCGGTGTCTTAGCTCTTCACTTTTACATTATGGACTCTTTTTTCTGGAAGTTTTTTTTTTTTTTTAAATAGTTTTGAGATATAGTTTACATGTAACAGAAAAAAATCACCTATTTTAAGGATGCAAGTCAATGAGTTCTAGTATATTTTTGGATTGTGTCTGCGCTATAGTCTAGTATCAGAATTTCCCTGACCTTCCCAAGAAGCCTCATGCTGGTGGGTCCTCTCTCTGTTCCCATCCATCGTTACACCACAGGCAGCCCCTCATCTGCTTCCCGGCTCCGTGTTTGCCTTTGTGCGGCAGTTCGTGCAAGTGGAATCACAAGCAAGCGTTCTTTTGTTTTCGGCTTCTTTCATTTAGCATGTCAGAGCATGTGTCGGCATCCCATTAGTGTTTTATGAGTACATAAAAGCCCATGGTTACTCATTTACCAATTGGTAGTTCTTTGGGTTGTTTCCACTTTTTTGGTTGTTATGAATGCTGAGAGTTTTGTGAGTTTTTTTTTTTTTAAGATTTAAAGTTTTTATTTTATGTGTATATGTGTTTTGTCTGCATATATCTATATGTTTGTGTGTGTATGTCTGGTGCCTGCAGAGGTCAGGAGAGGGCATTAGATTCCCTGGAACAGGCATTACAGTCAGTTGTGAGCTGTTGTGTGGGTGCTGGGCACTGAACTCAGGTCCTCTGGAAGAGCAGTAAATGCTTATAATCACTGAGCCATTTCCCCAGACCATTGTGGAAAGTTTTTAAAGCATAAGATTCAATGAGAGTGGGAACATATTATTTAGAACACCTTCTTGTTATACCATGAATCAGCACAATAATCCCTATTTGTTATGTCTAGGCCCTTGATCTTAGACAAGGAAATATGCAAACAATAAAAAAAACCCTGGTTTTCCTTCCAGCTGACAAACCATCACTCATACAGAAAAGTAAACAAATGTTTTAGTAGAAAAACCAGGCTGATAAATTCCTGTTTTATTATTCAGCTACAGATTACTTGCAGGCATCCGTGAGGTGCACTTGGAGAAGGGAAGTGGATCTTCTCGCTTCCTTGCATCTATTTGTTCATCACTAAGTCGGCAAGTTAATTATGAGGCCGCCTACACTTCCTGCATCCTCTTCTTAGACACGTACACACTAAGAACAGTATTTATAATGAGCTGTGTGCATATCTTAGTTTATTTCCCAATGTGTAACGGGGTGGAAAACTAATAGATGCCTGCCTGATCGTGTTTCATGGCAGTGAGCAAGTGCCAACCAGAGCCAGGGCACTCTTGGGCATGTTTTTATGTGTGAGAGTGGTACCATCAGGTTCTATAGAGTTGTGATTAGAACAACTTATCTGTATTCAGAGCCAAAGTATTTTGAGAGCATGCATTGTTCATGCACAATCTTTTCTTCTTCCCTGGGGGAAAGCTAAGTAGAGTCCACTTCACAGTGCCCCACCCTTCTGCGATCATCCATAGCCTGTGTGGTACTTGAATCATGTCTCTCTCTGCCTCAGAATGTTCCCTCACTGTCCACCATCAGACTGCACAACAGTGCCACTTTCTCTGATAGTTTCCTAGGTAACCTTAGGTGCTCTGTGCCAAGTACCTCCTCCGGCAGAGCCATCACCTTCTAGATTGTAATTGTTCCCGCATTCTCATAGAGTGCAGCTATGTTCCCACATGTCTGTTCATGTTTGCAACCCAGTCTGGCACAGGGGTGCAGGAGTGCTCATAGCATCAGATGTCATTCATTCTTTATCTGTCCCCATGAGTGTGAGCTACCACCAGGGGAGGGAGAGCACCTCCAGTGTTGGCTGACAGCAGAGTTGTGGGCCAAGCGAATAGGAAGAATCTCACCATGCCTCTGATGGCTGATGGTAGCCCCTTGGAGATGGGTATGGGTTTGGAGTCTGAGACACTATTCCGTTCTCCCAGATCACTGATGATAAGAAGACAAGGTACATTTGGAATTCCTTGGTACTTACAGAATGATCAAATTATAGCTTGGAAGAGGGGAAAGCCGTCATCTGAATTTTAACAACAAATTAATTTGAGACCTGCTGGTTACTCTTAGAGTTATGATAACTGGATGCTGGGTAGACACAATGCGATTGGCTGGATTTGATTGAGACCCGTCGTTCACTTGGGTGTCTTCTGCCATGAGCAGAAGGCTAATAATCCAGTGTGTGGAGTGGGGTATAAGTCTGCTTTCCACACGTATGGAGACAAAGTTGTTGGGACAGTGGTTTTAAAAATTTCTCAGAGGCTTCTCAATATAGAAAATTTACAAGTTACCCCTTATCATTACATTGAAAACTGGCTATCCGCTGGGCAGTGGTGGCGTACGCCTTTAATCCCAGCACTTGGGAGGCAGATGGATCTCTGTGAGTTTGAGGCCAGCCTGGGCTACAGAGTGAGTTCTAGAAAAGGCACCACAGCTACACAGAGAAACCCTGTCTCGAAAAACAAAACAAAACAAAAACAAAAACAAAAACAACAAGAGAAAACCAGCTGTCCTTCACACAGGAGGCTTTAGGGATCTGTGTCCTTTCTGTTGAAGGCACTCAAGATCTTAGTCCTGTTGGCAATAATTCCAAGGCTAGTTATGAGTTGAATGTATTTGCTTGTTTTCCTGATAGAGTCTTAAGAGTTGCATGGAGCTGTGACTTTTCTCCGTGTCTTCAGAAAGTGTTTGTTTTGCTTTTTTGGTTTATTTGTTCCTCCACTGTACTGCAGAGTCCTCAAAACTTAAGGTCTGGCTTCCTGGATCCTTCAAATAATAATACCTGTCTCATTTCCTGCCCCCTTCTGCCGGCTTTTGGTGGTTTAGGTTACCCTAATTTCAAGAGGATTTTTTCCCTGTGGAGTGAATTCTGCTCTTATGTCAATGCAGGTACTATTCAGTCCTCTATCCTCTGGAGAGAAAAATATCTGATGCCAAGTCTCGGGAGCTAGTGATGTACATCTGGGCTCATGCAGTGGTGGCCAGTGTCCCTGTGTTTGCCGTGACCAATGTCGCCGACATCTATGCCATGTCCACCTGCACGGAAGTCTGGAGCAACTCCTTGGGCCACCTGGTGTATGTTCTGATCTACAATGTCACCACGGTCATTGTGCCTGTGGCTGTGGTATTCCTCTTCCTAATCCTGATCCGGAGGGCTCTGAGTGCCAGCCAGAAGAAGAAAGTCATCATTGCTGCACTGAGGACCCCACAGAACACCATCTCCATCCCCTATGCCTCCCAGCGGGAGGCTGAGCTACATGCCACCCTGCTCTCCATGGTGACAGTTTTCATCCTCTGCAGCGTTCCCTATGCCACCCTGGTTGTCTACCAGACTGTGCTCAATGTACCTAATGCTTCCGTCTTCTTGCTTCTCACTGCCATTTGGCTGCCCAAAGTCTCTCTGTTGGCCAACCCTGTGCTCTTCCTAACGGTGAACAAATCCGTCCGCAAGTGCTTGGTAGGGACCCTGGTGCAGCTGCACCACCGGTACAGTCGCCGAAACGTGGTCAGTACTGGGAGTGGGGTGGCTGAGGCCAGCCTGGAGCCCAGCATGCGTTCTGGTAGCCAGCTCTTGGAGATGTTCCACATCGGGCAGCAGCAGATCTTTAAGCCCTCAGAGGATGAGGAAGAGAGTGAGGCCAAGTGTCTTGGCTCAGCTGATTTCCAGGCCAAGGAAGTACTCACCTCCTGCCCAGAGGGAGATCAGGAGCCAGAGCTTGCCCCCTCTGTACCACCTCCAGGCACAGTGGACTCTACATCTCAGGTGGCCCCGGTAGCCCCTGTGGAACATGGGATATTCCCGGATAAATATTCTCTGCAGTTTGGCTTTGGGCCTTTCGAGTTGCCCCCTCAGTGGCTCTCTGAGACCCGAAATAGCAAGAAGAGGCTGCTTCCCCCACTGGGCAATACCCCAGAAGAGCTGATCCAGACAAAGGTGCCCAGGGTAGGCAGGGTGGAGCGGAAGATGAGCCGAAACAATAAAGTGAGCATTTTCCCAAAGGTAGACTCCTAGCGAGGACTGTGAGTGCCTGGAAGCAACAGGGAGCTTGTGTATTCCTGCTCTCCTGTACTCTGGCTGCAAGCCTCTGTGGGGTGATTCCTCCTATCTGGGCAAAAGGAAAGTTTACATAAAATCCAGTGTCCTCTTTATTGAGGGAGTATATATCTAAGTGATCTGTTTCCTTAATCAAACCCTCTGTAAGCTGGACAGTATGGAACAGGTCTGGGGGTCCTTTATGCATATTTTCTGGGGGGCTCCTCCTTTCCCTGTGCATAGGAAAGAGCCCAAAGGGAGCAGGTACTCTGAGGAGGCCCAAGATAATTATGGGCTGCAATGGTCACAAAGGTAAAGTTGTTGTTGTTGTTGTTTTAATTTTGTTTTGTTTTTTTTGAGACTGGGTCTCTCTATGGAGCCCTGGCTGGCCTGGAACTCAGAGATCCACCTGCTTCTGCTTTCTGAGTGCTGAGATTAAAAGTCTGTGCCACCATGCCCAGTGAAGAGCCTATTTGGGTAACTAAATAGGAGTAACAAGTAACAAATAGGAAAAGTTTCTGTACTGAGAAGTCAGAGCCTCAGTGCCCAGTGGTGTTCCTTAGTCAGTCACCTGACCTGTTTTCTAACCCTTTTATCCGGGTTTCTGGTCATAAATGGGGGATGGCTGGTCCCACTTTATGACAGACATGGCAGTGTCTGATTATCTTTACACCCTCTTGGTATCACCGAGGCCTCCAACAAATGTACCTGCTTCCACCAGTCCCCAGCAGTGCTGCCTAGAAAACACTGCCGACCCTTCGCTGGGGGTTCCGCTTTACACTGTACTTGATCAACAGCAGGGAGGGATGCTTTGTAGTGGAGAAGACAGTCTGAGAATTGCCAATGGCACGGTCTTCTTTTCTTCCACATGACCCAGAACAAAAGACCAGAGTCGGAATAGTGGCGTGTATTGAGTGACTTATAGGAGTGAAGTAACATAGGCAGATGCTTGGACTTAAAAGGTGCTAAAGAAATTACAGGTGGCAGGTACCGGGTTCTTTGGCGCCATTAAGGTAAAAATACTTGATTAGGACAAGTGATGCTGTCTCAAGACTTGTTAGTCTGACACAGAGAACAGGCCAACCCTCCGGTCTCATTTTCAGTGTGTTGTATGATTCTGGTTTCCACGCCCTGGTTGACCGCTTCACTCCCGTTCCCCAGTGGTTTCAGTGTGGACCATGGTGGGTGGGAGAGAGCGCTCTTCCCTGAACCTCTGTGACTTGGTTCTTGTATGTGATCCGTGGTGGGATTGATCTCCCAAGCCAAGTTCAAACCCAACCCTTCCCTCTTACAGCAAGTGGGCAGCTCTGCTCTTCTTTTTAGGCTATTTTGCTTTTGTTCATGGTACTTGGTGGAGCCAGTCTGGTGCCTTGAATGGATGGGTGTTCCTCACTGGCAGACTTTCACATCTCAAAGGCAATGCCCCTAGCAGCCCTGTTTTAGCCATGTTGGCCCTTGTCCCCTAGGAGGGACATCCCCTTTTCTCCTGCTGTATGATGTCCTGTGATTCCTGAGTGTGAACCCAAACACCTCCTCCTTGGAGAGGGAATGCCTTCCTCTCTGTGTCTGTCACCCCAACAGAGTTGTCTGCTCACAGCAGAAACAGGGGACTGGCGCGCTCTTGAGGCTCTGCTGCCCCCTGGGCCCTGTGCGCATGCCATCTGTAGCTCCTGGCCCTGCTACTGTGTTGATACAGTGGTCCCTCAAGCTCGTGTTTCAAAACCTTCTTAATTGTTTCAGCTTTTACTGAGGGGAAAAACAATCTGTTGGAAAATTCTATGTGCCTGAGAAGAACCTGTCAAATGTTCTCATGTTGATGTTGTCCTGACACTATGTATGTACGACCTAATACATTCGCAGCTGCAGTTTGGTTTGCAGTTTCTCATGTGTGTTTGAAAGGGAAGGCTGATGTCTAATAGGTTGTCACCAAGTGTATTTCTATACTCTGTGAAGAATAACATTTTAATAAAAATCAAAAAGCTTCTTCTGAGCTCTACTGATTGTCTGAGCTGTTTTTCCTCCCTGAGTGTCTCCTTAACCGTGGCCTCAAACAAAAGAGACCTGTTTGTCTCCCAAGAATACAATCACAGCACTGTAGGAGCATTTTTCTATGTTGTTGAATGAATGAAAATTCGCTTGCCAGGAGGAAATGCAGCATTTGAATGAATGTCACAAAGATGGATTCTGAGCCGAGCTGATGAGGGGGCTGTGCAGATCGCCCAGGAGAGTGCCATAGCAGCTGTGGATGAAGCCTCATCAGCTTTCCAGTCTTTGGAGTTTGTGGACAGGTGAGGAAACTGCCATGTGCCTCAGTTTCCTTTCTATAATGTGGGATGATCATTTTGACATAAACTTGTTGTTCTGACTCATGAACTTCATCTCTGCTTAGATTTTAACTGTGTCTACAGTCACCCTTGGCGGCTACATCCACTCTCTTCCCTACATGCAGCTAAGGTCCACTTTCTCTGCTCTCTGCCCTGGGAGAAGTTGTTCCTTCTGGGAGTAATATTTACCCTAGGCACATAGAAATCAGTGAAAATACCCTTGCTCCCTGCCTTTCTGCTTGATAATTATAGAAGATAAATGCCCAGTTCTTAGAAGGCTAGATAGAATTGAATGCCCATTGTCACTCTGGTGCCTACTTAATGCATCCCTAGATTGGCTCTTTTTATTTTTCCAGCCTTGTTTATTCTTTGAAGGATCACTCCCAAATTTTACCTGCACAAAGCTTTGCCTCAAAGTGGGTGTTCAGGAAAACCCAAGATATACAAGAGAAAGTTCATCAGTATGCATGAGGGTTAAATGGTGTGACTCAACACAGTCTGGCCCAGATCGAAGCTATGTCAGTGTTGGGACCTAGGCAATATGTTTTTTTTTCCTTTTTTCTTTTTTGAGACAGGGTTTCTCTGTGTAGCTTTGTAGACCAGGCTAGCCTCGAACTCACAGAGATCTGCCTGCCTCTGCCTCCCCAGTGCTGGGATTAAAGGCGTGCGCCACCACCGCCCGGCAGCAATATGTTTTTAAAAAGAGATCATGGAATTTATTTAGAATGTTATTTGGAGAACCACATTAACTTGTGCTTTCCCAGGTTATTCTAGCAGTAATAATCACAGTGCTGAAACTTTGGGCAATTCATACACAAAGGACTGTTTAAATCCCCAGGGGAAAAAAACCCATAAGCCAGAATGTTTCTTTAGACAACGCAGAAGCCATATCCAAGAGCAAATGCACATAACCTATTATGCCAGTGACACAGAAGTATAATGGGACACATAAGGAGCATCAGGAGTCGCGCACAAACCCAGAGTGGCCTATCTACAGAAAAGGAGACTCAAGTCCATCGCCTGCTGCCCTGGAGAGAAGAGCCCCTCATTACCCTGTGATGCTCAGCTTGTGGCACACCTCTGTCTGGAGTTCAAGGGTTTGACATGCATAGCAGATCTGATATGTTCTGAGAGGGAAAGAGTTTATTTTAGACCGGGTTTTCATGAAGGATAGAGATTAATACTTTCATATTTTGAACTGCATCTTAAATGTTTTGAAATAGTCATATATGTATGTATATATAAAAATTTCATACACATATAATAATATATATATTATCCATAGTGTGCTGTGATCATACTCACCCTGTGCCATCATCCTCTTATCCCTGCCTCCTGCTGACTGCTTTCCTCCAACTAGCCCCTCCTACTTTTGTGTCTTTTGTTTTGTTTTTGTTTTTGACCCAGTGAGTCATTTAGGGTTGTCTGCATGAGCATGGGGGTGGGGAGATTGTTTACTGGCGCACAGACAGCTTACCGGTGGTTACACCACTGGAGAAAAGGACATCTCCCTTCCTGACATCCATTGACTAATGCTTTTAGATTGAAGTCTGCCAACATACCGACGTATATGTAATTCACACCTGTGACAAAGTGATTCACTTCCCTCAAATAGTTGCAAACTGTTAGCAGGCTTATGCCACAACTGAGTTCTGTGGGCCAGAGGAAAGCGCATCATGGTATGTTTGTGTGTTTGTGAATAAATCAGGAATTGAGGTCAGTACTAGCTCCCAGGGCAGCTTCCAAAGCCTTCGTGTGGGAAGCTTTTAAAGTGAATGGAAATGAGCTCCGAGTCTCCATGTACGATGCTTTGGGAGGAAAACATTCTCTCTGCTTTAGGTTCTCATTTGTGCCGAGGGCGTCAGTTAGCTAATCAGGAGAACAAAGTCCTGGGGCCTTTCATAAATAGGAACCTGTGATCTCCGACGTGGTTTTATGAAAACCTCCACAGCTATTCATGTTCTTAGCACTAAGGAGCCTCTTACTATCAAATTCAAATGAATTAACGATAGATGAATGAATAAATAAATAAGAAATGACAGCCCACGGGGGCAGTGGTGAAACCTTTCTGGTGGAAGATCTGCTGTTTAGGAGCATTGTTGCTGCTTTCTTATGAATTCCTCTAATGACTCTGGCCAGGTTTAATATCACAGAAGGCAGGGTTTTATACAACCCTCCAATCTTATTTTAATTCAGTAGAGACAGTGTAAGTTCTCAAGCTGGGGCGGGGGGATAGTTCAATACTGAGAAACATGGTTCCTGACCTACATAACAGGCATGAACAATAATTCCTTTTCAGCTATATTGATCAGAATTTAGTGATCCCAAATTTATTTGTTTTTATTCATTGCAGCCCATAAATGATATAGATCCACAAAAGGTGCTAGAAAGAGCACGATCATTTCCAACCTAGAGCTCTCGCTCTCCAGCCACACTCCAAACGCAAAGGCAGAGTAAAAGTGTTTACAAATCATTCCAGAAAACTTACCTCTCAGGTATTCTTTTCTAAAAGCCGCTAGAGGATATTGTCCAGGAGGAGGAGGAGGAGGAGGAGGAGGAGGAGGAGGAGGAGGAGGAAGAGGAGGGAGAAAGAAGATGAGGAGGATAAGGAGAGGAGGAGGAGGAGGAAGAGAAGGAAGAAGAAACAACTAGGGGTTAGACAGAGGGCCTGTGACACTAATGACAGCCATAGTGTCACAGAGGATGACAATGCATCAGGTGTTGACGTCACCAGTCTGGCTGCAACAGTGTGACTTGAGACATGTCTTACTGCGCTTGTGCTCCTATGACAGAATGCTACAGACTACATGATTTATGAAGAACAAAATCTTATTTCTCAGCTTTAGAATGTGGAAGATCAAGGTGTCAGTAGGTTCCGTTCTCTGAAGAGGGCACCTCTGTGCCTTCAAGACAGGCAACTTGTTGCTGTATCATCTGGAGAGCAGGAGGGCAATGTACTCACAAGATGGGATGCAGAAAAGCAAGCCCATCAGGCCCATGAAACCTCTTTTACATAGGCCATAGTTCCATTCAGAAGGGAAGAGACAGCCCTCATGGTCTCATCACCTGGTGAAGGCCAACATCTTTATTTTTTATTTTATTTTTCAAGACAGGGTTTCTCTGTGTAACAGCCCTGGCTGTCCTGGAACTGACTCTGTAGACCAGGCTGGCCTCGACTCAGAGAGATCCACCTGCCTCAGCCTCCTGAGTGCTGGGGTTAAAGGTGTACACCGCCACTGCCTGGCTGGCCCAATGTCTTAATAACATCATATCGATGTTAATGTGGTGTCCAACTCGATGGTAGAGAGTGTCCTTTCTTCTGTCATGGCATAGCCATCGTCATCTGATCGCAGTTCTAGATGTTGTGTTTCAATAAAGCGAGAGTGGAAAACCGTGAAAGAGGAAGAAGTCAAGTCCAGGAGACAAGAAAATGACCCAGAGTGTGTGCCAAGGAGACTCCAAGGGTAAGAGAAGGGGGATGCAGGGAGACTGCCCCAGGGGGTGTATAGGGAGACTGCCCCAGGGGATACAGGGAGACTGCCCCAGGGGATGCAGGGAGACTGCCTCAGGGGATGCAGGGAGACTGCCCCAGGGGATGCAGGGAGACTGCCCCAGGGGATGCAGGGAGACTGCCCCAGGGGATGCAGGGAGACTGCCCCAGGGGATGCAGGGAGACTGCCCCAGGGGATGCAGGGAGACTGCCCCAGGGGATGCAGGGAGACTGCCCCAGGGGATGCAGGGAGACTACCCCAGGGGATACAGGGAGACTACCCCAGGGGATACAGGGAGACTGCCCCAGGGGATGTATAGGGAGACTGCCCCAGGGGATGTATAGGGAGACGGCCCCAGGGGATGTATAGGGAGACGGCCCCAGGGGATGTATAGGGAGACTGCCCCAGGGGATACAGGGAGACTGCCCGGGGGATGTATAGGGAGACTGCCCCAGGGGATGTATAGGGAGACTACCCCAGGGGATACAGGGAGACTGCCCCAGGGGATACAGGGAGACTACCCCAGGGGATACAGGGAGACTACCCCAGGGGGTGTATAGGGAGACTGCCCCAGGGGATGTATAGGGAGACTGCCCCAGGGGATGTATAGGGAGACTACCCCAGGGGATACAGGGAGACTACCCCAGGGGATACAGGGAGACTGCCCCAGGGGATACAGGGAGACTGCCCCAGGGGATACAGGGAGACTGCCCCAGGGGGTGTATAGGGAGACTGCCCCAGGGGATACAGGGAGACTGCCCCAGGGGATACAGGGAGACTGCCCCAGGGGATACAGGGAGACTGCCCCAGGGGATGTATAGGGAGACTACCCCAGGGGATGCAGGGAGACTACCCCAGGGGATACAGGGAGACTACCCCAGGGGGTGTATAGGGAGACTGCCCCAGGGGATACAGGGAGACTGCCCCAGGGGATGCATAGGGAGACTGCCCCAGGGGATGTATAGGGAGACTGCCCCAGGGGATGTATAGGGAGACTACCCCAGGGGATGTATAGGAAGACTACCCCAGGGGATACAGGGAGACTACCCCAGGGGATGTATAGGAAGACTACCCCAGGGGATGTATAGGAAGACTACCCCAGGGGATGTATAGGAAGACTACCCCAGGGGATACAGGGAGACTACCCCAGGGGATGTATAGGAAGACTACCCCAGGGGATGTATAGGGAGACTACCCCAGGGGATGTATAGGAAGACTACCCCAGGGGATGCATAGGAAGACTACCCTAGGGGATATCTACCCCAGTGGTAGAACATGTGCTTAGGATACATGAGGTTTCACATTCAGTACCCAGACCCACAAAACAACCCAGGCAAAAAGAATGCAAGGAAATCAGGCAGGGTGTATTTCTATTAGGCCCATAGATCAAGCTGCCCAGAGAGAAGGAAAATAGAATTTTCATGAGGGGTAATTTCAAAAGAGAGTGCAACTCTGGGCTTGGTAGATGGCTTGGGTGGAAATGTAGGATAGCACGTGCTGATAAATCATGAGGACCTGAGTTTAGATCCCAGCACCCATGTAAAAAGCCAGGTGTAGCCACATGTGTCTGTAACCCTAGCACTGTGGGGTGTGGAGACAGGATTGCTGCTGGTGCTGGCTGGCCCCCAGCCTAGCTTGAGGTCAGTGACAGGCCCTGCTTTGAAGGAATAAGTTGGAGAGTTATAGGACCCCTGACATCCTCCTCTAGCTTCACATGTGTGTATATGGGCATGCATACTTATAATACACTCCTGTGCCTGCAGCATACTCCCATAATGTTGCGACCACCTGGACCAGCAGGGATGATGCAACACCGGAGCTCTTCTTTAAGCGGTTTATTCAGGACCTTGTTAGTAGTGATGTCTCCCCCCGGGGCAAGCCTCTCCCAGCCCTTAAGTAGGTCTGGGCTACCAACCCCAGACAGCCACGTGGGCACTATCCATAGGTCCACGCATATGCAAGCGGCACACGAATCCAGCCATAGCCAAATAAGGAGCTGTTTACCACAAAGAGTACTTGCCGTCGGTAAGGCAGAGGGTGGAAGCCAGCGCCATCTTTAAGGTGCGGCTACACGCAGCTCTCTACACCATAACACCTCCCCAAACAAAGAGTGTAATTCATTCCAGAGGATGACCTCACATCCAACAGTGTATGGCCAGTACAAATTGGATTCAGTGAGTTATTGAAACAAAACAAAACAAAACTACCCAAACAGAAAATGAGGATATGAAGTTGGGAGGAAGTGGGGAGGCGGGGAGTGGATGGAGGAAGAATATGATCAAAATATATTGAATGGAATCTGTAGCACGAATCCTAATTGGTCTTAATAATAAAAACCTGGAGTCAGATAGATATCTGGGTGAAAGCTGAAAGATCAGAGAAGCAGAACAGCCAGCCACTAGAGAGATTTCTTACCTATGCCAAATCCTCAGCCTGAAAGGGGCTGAGCTCCTGTCTCCTCCTGCCTTATATTCCTCTCTCCACCCAGCCATATCACTTCCTGTCTCCACCTCCCTAGTGCTGGGATTAAAGGCATGAGATCCCAAGAGCTGAGATCAAAGGTGTGTGCCACCACTGCCTGACTGTTTCTCTTTTAGACTGGATCAATCTTGTATAGCCCAGGGTGGCCTCGAACTCACAGAGATCTATCTGCCTCTGCCTCCTGAGTGCTGGGATTAAAGCTGTGTGCCACCACTGCCTGGCCTCTATGGCTAACTAGTGGATTAGCTCCGCACTCTGATCTTCAGGCAAGCTTTATTTGTTAGATCATAAACAAAATATCACTGCAGAAATCCTCAAAGAATTAATAAAAATGTATTTAAAAAAAAAAAAAGAACACAACTTACAGATGCCTTTGCTACTGACCTGGTCTATGAAGGCATTTGAGAGGCACAGGAGGGTTCAGCAACAGATACCAGGAGAACGCAGCAGAGCAGACAATACAGCGGTTCTGAAGTCAGGAGGAGTGTAAGGGGAGACAGGGAATATAGACTGACTCAGGGTGAGTAGGGTTCGTGTGTGCAGATCAGTGTAAACACCAGACAGCGCGTTAACCCGAGAGAGAATGCTATGGAGAGAGTGACACAGAAGCAGGAGAGCTGACAGTGGAGACATCTGCCTGACAGGGGGGGGGGGGGGGGGGGAACTCGGCTGTCTAAAATGGATGACTCAGAAGGTAGACTTTGCATATTACTTACATCTGTGGTGATGCCTAAGTGCCAGAAGGTGCAGCTCAGGTGACGGCAGCTCCTCATCTCTGGAAATCTTTCTTTGATTTGTTTTAAAGCTTTTTAGGTACAATGAAAACCCATCTACATGTATTGCTTTCGTAAAAGTAAAAGCTTTTAATGTTCATAATGTTCAAAAACTTCTGAATTTTGGGGTGCACCATTTGACTAAACCAAGGAAGAACCGGGTGTCTCATTAAAGGAAACTGAAGAAATGAAGAGATTTGGGCCGCCAGGGGCAGAGTAACCAAAGGCTCTTGCAGGTGTCCATTGACTCAGACGGTTCCTTTGGTTTCACCGTATGAACAAGGCAATGATGGGCTAGTCTGAACTCTGTTTTCACCTTGTATCTTCTGGATGACCAAGAAGAAAACATTTCTCCTTTTGGGTTTGTTACCATTCTTTTGGGACACTGCTACTTTGTTGAAAAAAGTTTAACTTAAATAATACTAATTGGCTTTAGAAATCAGTTTATAATATTTCATAATAATTAAAAACATTCTGAAAAATATATGGAAATATACTGGATAATGTGCCAAAGCATCCTAGCACTCATTTATTTATTAGTAATTTATGTTATTTACTCACACCATCTAAAGTGAATGCAATATAAGTACATTTGCATCAACCACTCCAAGCCAATTAGAATATTAATTAGAAGTTCTTAATTAATTTTAATTTATGAACCCTGCCTTGAAGTGTGTTCCCTCAGTAGTATTCAGCTTATTATTGCCTGCTTTGTATTTATATATGATTTTTCACTGGAGAGCAGTCAAGAAAGCCCACAGACTTTCTGTAGGAAACAATATGATCTCTGTTTTGCAGATGGCGACCGGAGGCACAGATGGCTGCGTCATTAGCCCTGAGAGATGAAGCAAGTTCGAGACAGCTAAAAACAGAACTCAGGCATTAGAGCCTATTCTTCTGCTTACACCCTCCAAAGCGCTGATGATTATTATCATCTATCCTTACCATGACTATTTTTTGAATACCCAACTGGCGCATTTTATTAAACTGTACTGGGGACTAGATTAAAACCCTTAATGTGCGGCAGCTGCTTCTCGCCGTGTCATTTTCCAGACTTCTGCCAGCCTCCGGATGCTGCGGAGGCATTTGGTGTAGAGTAAAAGCCTTAAAGCGGTGGGCTGGCTCTGCTAAGACTCTTCTGTGGCATCGTCGTGTGTCTCTTGGCCTCCTTGCTAATTTCACATCCAGTTTAGCCTTAGGTGAATTTAAGGGCTCCTGCTACCAAATCACTCACCATTACCCACATTTCTGAGGAATGTGTGATGCTCTTTGTTGCAAATTTATAAAATATTGTCAAGATTTAGTCATTTATAACAATAAATACTACTAAATTTAATATTACCATTATAATTCAGGGTGAAGTGTTTGGGTTATGGTTCCTGCTCTCTAGATTATATTAGAGAAAAAGACCATGAGAAGGTTCAGTAAATGATCATGTGCTGGCAACAATTGCAGCAGGAAAGTGAGAATTAGATTTCATGGAGAGCAATTTTGATTGATGGATGATGGCAAGGTTATTATAAAAATCCGGCAAAATCTTTTCTCTATAAAATGATCATTTACTGCATATAGTCACAGTACTTAGAATCCAGAGGACCTTAGCCTAGCCATCTATCAGCCCTGTGATTTAACAGGAAGAAGACATTACCATAAGAGTATCTATAACTCTTATCCACCACCATAACTTTGCTCAAGACGGTGGACCAGAATTTATGACCCTCTGAAAATTCCTAATCCATAAGAAAGATGTGGAGTGGAAACCGATGCTTTTAAGTGTCTTTATCACCCTGGAGTTTAACTCGCTCAGTAGATAGTAGATAAAAGATATAATAAACATTTTCTTAGTGTGGATTTTATTTTCTCTTTGCTAGTTATTGGGGGACCAGTAAATGGGTATCATATAGTTTATAACTAGGAGTGCCCAGACTCTTGACACTTTTTACCTAAAATGAAAGGGGAGCAGTTGGAGAGGACTTATGTAATCATTTAACTGCTGTCCTCCTTGGAATCTGAGTGCTAGGCATGATTAGAAGAGACACGTAAGGTTCATCTGCACAGACAGAACTTGTGGGAGGAACTCACCTCAAAACAAATGAGCAGAGAATGAGAGTCAGATGATGCAGGAGTGGGAGTGGGCTGCCCGTGGATAAAATTCCCTGAAACTTGGGGCAGTCTAATGATATCTAGATTCATTAGGGGAAAAAAACTCTGGCAATTTTCAAAAGCTCCATCATCATAGCTGGGTATGCAAGATAACTGAGCCTTTGATGTGCGATGTTTGAAACTTACACCTGGTAATTCACCTCAGCAGCAATTCTGATGGCACATTCAGTTTCAACATGGCATCTCCAAAATATTGTACTTTCTCTGGCAGATGAGATGGCTCAGCAGCTAAGCTGAATTTGACCCCTTGAATGCACATGTTGGAGGGAGAGAACTGAGTTTCACAAGATGTCTTCTGACTTCCACATGGGTGCACATCTGTGCATGGGCACACCTGTGCACTAAATAAATAAATATCTTTAAAAACCACATTTTACTTTCTCAATTTCTACAGAACAAAGAAACATTTGAGGCATTATCATCCATTGACTTGATACAGGAGGCGGAAGCTAGACGAGGCTTGCTTTTCAAGAATCAATAAAGGTGGATCACAGATACAGTCTCATAAACACAAGCCAATCTTTAATCCATTCTATTAACTTGTGCTATAGTAATAGTGCATGTCCCTTGTGGCTTTGCTTTCCTTAATTCCCTTTTAGCTGGTTGCAGGAGACAAGAATGATGGATGACTCTTACTACTTACTACATGGCTGGTTCTTGCTGCCTGGCTTGTTGAACAGGTACCTCTTATGTTGTTGTGAATGTCTTTTTGTTTGGGGGCTATTTCTATAGAGAGCCAAGACTCCTTAAAGCAGAGGATCACAGTGTCTCCAGGCTGAAGCCATCTCTATCTGCTGCATTCAGCATGGCTCCAGGTCCCAACCCTGACTGGAGTGGTAAGAAAATGAACAAGACACAGTCACACAGAGAAACTGGGGTCGAGGGACTGGCAATGTCTCTGCTGGAGAACCCACAGCACCCCAGAAGCTCAGCATGTTTATTATGAACAGTTGAACAAAGAAGAGGAGTTATTGCATCTGGTTGAACACGGAGGTAGGGTTATCTATCACCTACAGATAAACAAGGAGGCAGGGTTAGCTAATCGCAGTAAGAGCAGTCTGTAGGGGAGCAGTCTCCAGGCTGCAAACATCCAGGAGGGAGACCACTATGGTGGGCATTTCTGCACACAGAGGAAAGCTTTGCTGGCTAGTTAGCTCTCTGAGTCCCACACCTGAGGCGGGGGTGGGGTGGGTGTGGGGTGGGATGGGGTGTAGGGAGCTTTGACATTTTCATGGCTCTTCGATATCGCTGTGACTGTGTCTAACAATACATATTCACTTAGGACTTCCCACACTCGAGGCTTCCTCTGCTCTCCACACATATCCTCCTCTATTGTATTAGTGGAACAAACAGATTGTACAAGGTTAAGAGCTTGGCCTCTGGCCATGCAGCTCCTGGCAGAGAAAGAACCAGCATTCAATGATGCAAGAGGTATAAAGTGGTTTTGTGTAGTTTGTAGGCTGAGTCCCGGGAATATAAAACATCAATTAGAATAGTAATTCTGGCTTGTCTATTATGATAAAAATGGAGAGAAAACAAAGCAGACTCCATTAAATAAGGAGCTATGGTCAAATATGCAAAAGGTTTAAAGAACAAAATCAACAATTAGCAGGTCGGCTAGCGCCTAGTCTACACAGTGGGAGTTCAGAGAGAAACAGTATTTTGAATTTAAACTTTGAAAAAAGACACTTAAGAGACAATAGAAACTGTTTAAAAACGCTAGGATGGGGCAGCCTAGCCTTGACTGATGAACAGGGTTCTGTGGCTATTCACTTATTATTTATTTCTGAGTTGTTCCCTCAAAGAAAAATTATTTCTGTGCCTTGTTGCTTAAGACCCTCAAAGCTGGTTTGCATATGTCGTCACCATGTGACGCTAATTGTTTTCACTTCCTTAACTTTATATTGAAATAAGTACAGAAGTTTATGTCATGGTCAAGTTTTCCATAACATACACCGTCTCTTCATTTTAATACGATTGATGGTTGATCTTCCTTGTCAACCTGACAAGATTTAGAGTCTCCTGTCACGGAGGAGGGAAACCTCTTAAGGTTGCTGATGAGGACATTTCCAGGGAGGTTTAACTGGTCTGGGGCCCATAGTGAACAGAAAGGAGAAGGTGTATGGATCACCAGGTTCATTTCCCCCAGCTTCCTGACCAGGCAAGAAGGCTGTGTAACCAGCTGATTCATGCCCTGCTGCCACGGATTCCCTGCTACAGTAGACTGCATCTCCTAAACCATGACCCTGAATCAAAGCTTCTTTCTTTAGGTTGCTTTGATGTTTTTGTTTTTGTTTTTGTTTTTTTCCCATAGCAACGAGGCAAAGACAACTATCACAGAACCCAAGCTGTATTTTAATATAGACGGCAAGCTACAGAACACAAGGAGCAAACAAATAAAACTTGGATGGGATTAGTTCCGTTTTGGATTCAAGGGCAAGTGCATTGGTAGGCTAGAAGCGGGCCGCCGGGCACCTATGTTGGTTTTCAGTCCAGGGTTGATTGCTGCCTTGAAATCATCAAGCTTCTCCCCAGCCATTATTCATGTGCAGTGGGTGTCTCTCCCCCCACTTCCCCTGCCCAAACCTGGCAGTGGGGGAGGCCCCAGGAGCAGCACAGTGCCATCTCAGCTGGTTTCAGCAAGGGACCTGCGGCTTGCCTCAGGAAGCTCCTGGCAAGTCTTTAGTTCTGTACAGGTATGAGTTTGCGCAGGTGACATCACTTTGGAGCTAGCAACACAATGAGAAGGTTAAGCAGGGTGTCACTGAGGGGACTCTCTCAGAGAAGAGAAACTTCTGTCCCTTTCTCTGAAGGAAGCACTTGCAAGGCAAGCTGCTCTCTTGAGGGAGGGCAGAGTTGAAAAGACCTCCTCCCCCAGCCCCAAATGACAGCAGGAATCAGGACAAAGCTTCATCTCCATTCATTAAAAACCGATCTCTAGGGACTGGAGAGATGGCTGGCTAAGAGCCCCAATTGCTCTTGCAGAGGACCAGAGTGCAGTTCTCAGCTCCCACATTGGGTTCCTTCCAGCTGCCTGTAACTCTAGCTCAGGGGGACTCTTCTGGTCTTTAAGGGTACCCCCAAGTGCTTGAGTGCACACTCATTTCTACACGCATGCACACACACAAATATATCAATAAAAATAAAAATCTTTAAAAACAAATCTCTGCAACTTATAGCTCTATTGGTCTCTCTCTGTCTCTGTGTGTGTGTGTGTGTGTGTGTGTGTGTGTGTGTGTGTTTGTGGGGGGGGGAGGTGAGCACATATCTGTGTGAGCATGAGTGTGTGCTAGCTATTATCATCTCCAACATCTGGCAAGCCCCACTTGACATTCACAGCCCCTGAACAAATGAAGGTCACATGACAATGTGTGCACTAACTCCTTTCACTTAAAACAAAAACAAACCAGAAAAACCATAGGCATCATTATGGTTTTGGAACAATAAATATTGAAAAGCATCAAGCCTTAAAAAGAAAAAAGAAGAAGGTGTCCACTGCCCAGGACCTAACTCCATATAGGCATCCACAGTAGGAAGGAAGGAGGGAAGGCGCAGAAGGAAGACAGTGGGAAGGGCAAAGCACTTCCTATTTCCTACCTTTCCTTTTTCAGAAGTACCTGCTGTAGTTCAGAACCCTGGGTGGAGCTATCCCAGGGAGAGCTCCAGGGGAGCAGCCCCTCACCACTCACCCTCTGAAACATGAACTCCTCCCCCATCAATGGTTCCCCAATAGGCTAAGGGTTCAACTGCCCCAGAATCACTAGTACTAGCTAAAATTCAGGCTCCTGTATGGTTCCTGGACCTGCAGAATTGGGGGTGGGGTAGGAGGCATTAACAACACCCCCAAGTGATCCTTGGACATCACTGGGAACTCACTGGCTGCTGGTTTAGTTCAGTTTTAGTTGCTAAAAATGATACCATAGAAAGATACCCAACCAAAAGGCATTTTACTTGAAATACAAACCGAGACTACCTGTCACCTGGGCTTCATTCTTTTAGACATGATTTACTTTCCTGTTCACTCTGGCTTAAATGGATGCACTGTGGACATGCTCGACTAGAAGGTGCTGGAAGCTGGTATAAAAAAGAGGAAGTAGAATAAAACATACACTTTGCACATCTGCTGTTTTTATATAAACAAGTGTGAGAATTTCCTGTTTTTCTAACTCATCAAATGGTTTCTATTAGCTATTTATAATATTTACTACTATTTTCAGATCTGATTTTCACTTCTCCAGTTTGAATGTCTATTTAAAGATACACCCAAGCACAGTACAAGGAACCTGAGATTTCAGCCCTGTGGTCTCTTAAATCACACCTACATCCAAGGAAAGCAAGGGCTTTGGAAAGGCAGAGGCAGTCCTTTCAAGAGATAACCAGCACCATCTAGTGGACTTACATCATTCTGTCAAATTCAGACCCTCGTCCAGACTGAGACTATGTGTTATAGACTCTTAGGGTGGCACAACTAACTTTCTGACGCTCTCCTTCTCAAATGTAAATCTGCATGATAGTTATGCCAACTATGGGGGTCTGGGGGATGAGCAATGAAGAATCTGACGTCCTAAGCATTCCATAGGTGTCATTTTCAATAATGCTAAGCACAGAATCACAGGAGGTGGGTCCCGACGGTGGTACACTCTGTCAACAACCCTTCAGAAGAAATGGCTTTTGAGCTTGCTCTGTGATGCTCTCCCCGCACATTGTTACAGTTGGGAAAAGCTTATGGTGAGACAGGGGAATTGGCGGCGCTGCATCTGGGAGCTGGAGCCCCAGATGGAACACAATGTGGGCCTTTTCTCAGTCCTTCAAAACTGACTCCACTCAGAAGGAAGGTGCCAAGAGCAGGGAGAGATGAGAAACAAAAACAAAAGCTAACTCCAAAGTCAACACTGCCATATGTCCCCCAACCTGGAATAAGACCAGGGGAAAGTAAGCCTAAAATCCACCCACTCTACAAAAACTCCGTGCGTTCTCCTGAAGGCATAATACTCTACAGAGAGTATCTGCAGACCGCAGAACTGTAGAAAGCACAGCAGAGAAAAAGATGACTCTTTCTGTCCTATTTGAATGGTAACTGTTCTGAGAGTATCCCCCTCAGTATGACACAGGAGCACATGCAAAAACTTAAGAACAAACACAGAACAATTCCAGTGTCTTAAAGCTCGCTCTCAACATCCACACAGCCCCTGAGCAATTCGTAAAATGAGAACAGTAGGAGGCAAATGAAATGAGAAAAATACAGAGACAGAAATTAACTCCAGACTGTTTGATGCAAAATAGGATCAGTAAGGACGTAGTGTGGGGTGATTGCAGAAAGACTCAAATTTTGTTTCCATCCAGTTTATATAGTTCTTATGTTGCATACAATTTTAAAAGGCAACTGTTTAAACAGGGAAACCACCGGAGATGATAGCAGTCTTCATAGCTCTGTGTTTTCTAAGTTTTCTGCCTCCATCAAATCACCAAGAAATGTGAAAAAATATTAATGGCCCCCATTAATCTCCCGATTTAAAAACTGGAGAGGGGGGGCTGGGGAGATGCCTCAGCAGGTAAAAGCACTTGCCACTTGAGTGTGAGGACCTGGGTCCATAGCCCCAAAGCCCCATAAAAGCTGGAGGGGGTCGAAACACATCTGTAAGCCCAGAGCTCCTTTGGGGAGATGAGGGGTGGGAAAAGGAAACTTCCAGAAAGTTCATGGGCCAGCCACTCTCAGTCTCATAGATGGAAAGACAACAAAGAGACTGTATCAGATAAGGTGGAAGTACACGTACTTACACACACACACACATGCACAAAGAAAATATGGCCTTTGTTCACAGAACAGAGCAATGTGTAGGCATGTGGAGATGGCTTACCTATAGGTACTCAAGAAGCAATCTGTGGTCCAGGAGCCCTGACATCACCTGTGATAGTCCCACCAGAGATCTAATGAACATTTTATCAAGACCATTCATTAAGCGATGCATTTACAATTAAAGGTGGAGAAGGTGGTGTCGATTTCGGACATCTTTGTCCTCAGTGCAGACCTGGTGTCAGGAGTTTATGCAATGGTGATTCTAATGTGCATTGGAGTCAGTCAAGAACTGCAAACCATGTCCAACCTCATTTCCCAAGTGAGAACATGGTTGTCCATAAACATTTGTGAATTTATCTGAGGGTACCCAACTATTTAATACCAGATTCCTAATAATGGTACTTTCTTCCTTATTACAAACTTTCTTCATCTCTTATTTTATGTGTATGGATGTTTTGCCTGAAAGTATATCTGTGCACTACTTGTGTGCAGGGCCAAAGAGGGCATCAGACCCCGCAGACAGATGTGAGCCACCATATGGCCGTTGAGACCGAACCCCAGTCATCTGGAAGAGTAGCCAGTGCTCACAACATTTGAGCCATCTCTCCAGCCCTCCCCCTTTATTAAGACATTTACAAAGCAGGTGTCATAGTTTGGATAACTGTCCCCTGATGGTGCCAATGTTTGTTGCCAGCCTGTGGTACTATTAGGAGATGCTGGAGCCTTCATAAGGCAGTTATGTGGGATGTAGTAGGTGACAGGGTGGGGAATGCCTTTGAAGCAGATGCTGGGCCAATCCTTATTTCTCTCTGTCTTGGCTTCTCAGATGAGCTGGCTCATCTCACCAGTGCCCCCCCCCCCCATGGCATACTGTGCTGTGAAAGCCCAAACAAAAGGGCCAGTGACCATGGACCCCACAACCATGACCCCAATCAATCTTTCTTCTTTGTAAGTCCACTTGAAGTATGAATATAGATGATTATTTATGTCCTGTGGTGACAGGGCCTTCTCAGGAAGCAAGCCACCCAGACAGTTGGGAAGCTGTATTCCAGGTAGAGGAACTTGGGGAGCTGGTGTGTGTGTGTGTTTGTGTGTGTGTGTGTGTGTGTGTTGGAGAGACAAGTTGTGTTTGTAAGTTCCTGACAAATACTGATCTTTAACATGTAGAGACAGAGATCTAAACTTCAGGATCATTGTTCCTCTTTCCCCTTGGTATCAAAGCCAGGACTTCATGCAGGCTAAGTACAGATTCTGCAATTATACCTCCAGGCTCTTAAATTATTCTTAAAAAACTTCCAACTTTCATAGTCTTACTATTATGATCCCCCAAAGCATGTGTTTAAATAATCACGACTATCAGGTCTGGAATACTGCTCGGAGATTGAATACTTGCCTCTTTGTATGTGTAAAGCCTAGATTTCCATCTCTAGCGCCCCCTCCCCGAACAAGGACAAATAACACCCAAATGCAAAGAAAGAAGACCCCCAAATCCAAGTGACTAAATTTAGAAGAGTTTGGAAGAATTATAAATTATAGTCAAATTCTGGAAAACACAGAGAATATTACTAAGTCGTATTTGAGTAATAAAATATTAACTAAGAGACAACTGATACCAAGGTCAAAGGAAGTAGCATTTTCAAGGGGAACAGAGAACATAGAGCTGTAGTTTAGGTATACGGAACCAGGTTGTCCCTGAACAGTATCTGGCAAGCACAGGCAAGGTTCATATATATTTTTTTAATAGGTGACTGCCACAAACAGTAGTTTGTGGAGGCAGTTAGTTGGCTAAGCATGGATCTTTGACTCAAACCCATTTTGATTAGCTAACTAGGGTAAGTCCAGTTGAGAAATGCTGAAGACAGTGTTTTCAGCTGTTTACTCGACTTTGCTGGAACATTTTGTGCTCTGACTGTTAGCAGATGTGCAGTCCTCTCCCTGCATCTAGACTCCACTTATACAGGTGACCTTAGTTACTTCTTTGTCTTTGCTTTTGGTACTGTTATGTCTCATGCACAGGGGCTCTCACTTACCACTGAGGGACATCCCCAGTCTAGTTACTCATTTCTTTTTTCATATAGCATGTACATCTTCCAGTCAATATCTTGGATTGGAATTGTGACTGTAAGGACTTACTTTGAATCCCAAACTCATTATTTCTTTGTTCTTTTTCTTCAAAGGTATGTATGTGTGTGTGTGTGTGTGTGTGTGTGTGTGTGTATGCACGAGTGCCATGATGCCCATGTGGAGGTCAACACACACACACACACACACACACACACACACACACTGTGACTCAGTTCTCTTCTCCTACCTTTACATGGGTTCTGTGGCTTGAAATCTGGCTTCCAGGCTGGCATAGCAAGGGCCTTTACTTGCCAGGCCATCTCCCTGGCCTGTTTTTATTTCTTGAAACACTGTTCACAGAATTTGTATAACGCATATGATGGTATCAGCTACCTAATGCTATTTTATTCCCAAGAGTGATTCAATTCAAGCTGGGTGTCATGGCACACAGGCTTATAGTCCTAGTGCTCAAGAAGCCCAGGCAAACAGAAGCATGGCAAGTTCTAGAACAACCTGGGCTACACACACACACACACACACACACAGAGCGAGAGAGAATGCACTAAAAATGACTCCCTGCTGGCACAGGCAGGGCCCGAGCATGTACCAACTCTAAGGAAGACGGACAAAGAAACTGCCATGCCCTCCCTGGTGTTTCGGCCTGGGTTCCAGGAAATGGTGACCTCAACTTCTGACTTAGTGTCGTAATGTCTGCTCTCGCTTTGGCAGCGGTGCCCCTGGATTTCTTCAGTTACGTCTCTATGCAGGCTGCTAAGGGTTAATTCTCACCCAGAAGCAGAATATTTTCTTTCATGTTTTGGATTTCCAAACTTAGAGAAAAGGGGGATTTGGAAAAACACCAATTTCCTGAGAAGTACAGGGAATTTTCCTGTGGAAACATTAACAGTGAAGACAGGCTGGAGCAATGTTTATCTGGGTAAAGGTGGCAAACTGGAGGGCAGGGAGGTTAACGGTTTGATCTTTAGGGCCTGCGGGCATTGTAAGGAGTCTAAGAGAAATGCAGAGGCATGGGGAAGCTGGAGGGGAGGACGGGCAGGATCTGACTGAGGTTCTGAACATGCCTACTGTGCTTCAAGTCACAGGAGATGCGAGGGGGTTCTAACCAAAGGAACTACAGGTAGATTATTGCAAACATCTAGTTGAGAGTGGGAACACTACAGGGCTGAGAAGTGTCTGGATTCTGATACACTGTAATGCAGACTGGTAGGTAGCATTTATAACACACATTGGAGGAAGAGGAACTGAGGATGATGCCAGAGTTGCTGAGTTGAGCCTGGGAGGAGGGGCTACAGGGAGGAGACTATGGGAAAGTGGTTTGATTTTCACCTGCTAAGTTTGAGTCGGTTCTCACACAGTGGAGGGGCCATGCCTTACTGAGGTCCGATAAAGGAATGGGGTTGAGGAGAGACATCTGACCTGCAGATAGAGACAAAGGATCAATAGCACACAGGCAGCATTTACAGCCAGGCTTTTACAGCCCATCCTACTTTAGATTATAGTTGTGCCCTTTGGGCAACTCAATTTATACTCATTTGTTCTGATGAAAAAGACTGGAGAAATATTGTACCTGCCCCAAAGGATGAGGTTAAAGGGCTCTGGGTGTGAAAACACCTTGTAAACAATCAAGGGCCATTCAGACTGGAACGCAGCAGGTGTTGGAAAGCACCTGGATGAAGAAAGAACGCCATTCTGGTGACCCAGGCAGTGAGTCCTTCCTTATGCACTGCACGGAGAGAAATTATGAGTAATTATGAAGGTGTCAAAAGCCATCATAACCCGTTTTTATTTTACTTCAGCCCAGTTTTTTTACAAAACTAACACACACACACACACACACACACACACACACCTCTCCAAACTTGACAAAACTTTCACATACGACATCTCTGAGCTGCACATCAGTCCTGAAAGAAGAGGATGTTAGTGTGTTAGTGATACGGGAAGTAACTGAGCTCTGAGAGGACAAGCGGGCCTGTAGGACATCCTAGTAGCAGGTCAGAGCCATGAAAACACCGGGATCTTTGCTCCGGAGTCCAACCTAAATATGAACAAACCATTCCTCAGCTAGAACATGCACTGTAAAAGTTATAGGACGGCCCCAGCTCCGCAGCCTCCCACTCCCACCACTTCGGCGGTCTTCCTTGTAGTTCACGGTCCCCAAGGTCCACCTCTGATGGTACAGCCCTTACACCTATCGCGAGACCGAGATCCTCGCGCTTCTAGTTGCCGGGGCAACGGCGTTCTTCGAGGCAGCGGGCTTGGGACTGCTGCATCTTTATCTCCACGGAGGCGGGGGGGTGGCGGGAAAGACCCGTCCCCTTCGAGGGGAAGTGGATGACACTTGGATGTCAGCGGTGCCAGTCGGTGCCTAGGCGTCCAGCCTTTGTTCCCACCGGGAAGGTGAGGGACTGCACGGACCACGGGCAGAGGTCGGTAGCTTTGCGGCACAACCAAGAGGGGAGGAGCGGAGTCCTGGCAAGGGTCGACTCCGGGGAGAGGAAGGACTGGGTCCCCAGGGGCGGGGCCACCGCAGTGGGTGTGGTCTGTCCTCCCAAACCAAAGCGGGGCAGGGTTACAGGGGCGTGGCCATGCCTAGGAGGGACTGTGGAATCTCAGGGAAGTCATGGTCCCTGCAGGAAACTCTTTATGCATTAGTCCATCTTTCTGAACCTTCTTGCCACTGAGGTCTAGAGAACTAGTTAGTAGCTTAGACTGTAAACTGCACACAGTCATGACACAGAGAAAACGAAAATAAGAAGAGAGCTGGTAAACACTGGCCTGGAACTCAGTGTTTCTTATGATAGAAGAAATGTAAACCAAACCTATAGGTAGGTTTGGAAATCCGGCAGGCTGGGGAATATGAATAGGCTTTTCAGACAACCGTCCAGCAGCAAACCAATCTAGGGACACAGGCAGTTTTGCCTCATCAGAGCAGATCATGTACTAATTACATGAGCTGATCAAAAAATGGTATAAAACTTTGGCATTTATGAGCAGCTGTTTATTACCATTAGAATCTGGTCACATATCTATTTCATTGAACATCACAAGGTGACTGATACTTTAATTTTTATTTGTTTAATACCCTAAGAAAATGTGCATCCTATATCATTAAATGAGGAAATTATGAAACAGGAATTTCTGTTTGTTAAAGTTGCTCTTTTCATTGTAGACCTACATAAGAGTGATTGCTAATAACCACACAACAGAGTCAATATTAGGCTGTTTTGAAATCTCCTCTGCCAAGGAAATTAATCCATTGTTTTTCAATTTTGCCTTAGGGCAGAAAGCAGCCACGTCCTTTGTCAAATATCATAAGAATGTGCTGTAGCCCTATTGCTACAGTATTGTTGCCCCTGGAAGCTCTTGAGGTTTGTGAGTCTCCGCAGTCTACACAGCTCTCAGCCCAGTGTCTTCTAGCCTCCTACTAGGATGTCCCGTTAAGCCCTCTTAGAAAGTTCAGTGGCTTTCCTAACCTGGAGTCCCAGTCTTCCAGTTCCTCCAAAACACAGTATGGTCAGGCCTGCCACAGAAATAGCCCATTCTTTAGTACCAACTTCTGCCTCAGTTTCTTTTCTGTTACTGTAACAAAGGACCGTGACCAAGGCGACTCGTAAAAGAAAGCCTTTAATTGACTTACAGTCTCTGAAGGTTAGCGTTCATAATGGCAGAGTGAAGGCATGGCGGCAGGAACAGCTGAGAGCTGCATCTTCATCTAAAAGTGGAAGGCAGAGGGAGCTAAGAGGAAGTGATGAGTTTGTTAAACCCTCAAAGAGGGACCCCTTTACCCCTCCCTCCTGTGCGCCCCCCCCCCATGAAACACCTCCTCCAATAAGGCCACACCTCCTAATCCTTCCCAAACAGTTCCACCAATTGTGGACCAAGTAGTTAAACATCAGAGCTTATGGGGGGCATGCTCATTGAAACCACCACATGGGCTTAGTGCATCGCTGATTTCTTTGCAAACTATCCTTGTGTTTTCTTCTGGCTCCTGGAAGATTGCCTACTCATTACTTTTGACATTAGTTTTTACTTTTATCAAATACTGTGGTCCAAATGTTAAACTGTTGTGTAACATTCACAGTGGACGCAATAATAGAACAATTCCTGGTCACAGCCTCGGGAGGCAGCCATCTTGAGCTCTGAAATATTACGCCTAATTAACTATTGTTTGGCTTTATCAATTTTTAGATGTCCTCTTCAATTTCCTATTACAATAGACTCTTCTACACCCCTCCTTTTGGATACTGTTCCCCACGCCCACATACTCAGTGAAGGTGTGATATTGGTTAAGTCCATACTCAGTGCTCCTGTAACTAAGAACACATGGTTTGGTTGCTTTCTTGTGCAGCTCTTCATTTTTCATTAGGAATTTCTGTGTGAAAAGTGATTTCTTAAACACACAATACATCTGCAAGATCCCATTACAATGGTCTTCATTCTGATTTCTTTTCCAGATGGTCAAATACACAGTCTGTCAGTTACATTTTCTGTGAACCATGATTTATTTGATTTGATATGTTTAGGAGGGAACATTAATAGTAACAGACCAGTTTTTGAAGCAAATGGAAAGATTTCTGGGGTCTTTCCGCTGATCCATGTCACGGATGGGTCCCCGTGCCATGGCCTTTTTTTGACATGTATTATATTGGCTCTGCCACATGCTTCCATCTCCCCACTCCTCTCAAGCTGCAGTAAGTCCTTCTTGACAGGATGCTAAGGGCATGGAAAAGACATTTGGCCTTTTAGTGACTTATGCTTTTCGGTGGTGATGTGATGGGGCCAGGGTGATCCATCATCCCACAGTAACAATGTCAGGCCCTTCCTGAGTGAGTTCCAACCCTTTTACAGAGTGTGAATAATGTTGACATCAATGCCTTTTTCAGTTGCTGAGTGGGAAGAGCTGACCAACTGTTCCCTGAAGTTAGCAGCAGTGGCACATTGGGCAGCTGGAGGCCACGCTGTATTATTTCTCAGTGTGCCTGAGAAAATCTGCAGCTTATTAATGTTTGTGCTTCCTTCTGTGTGTGAAGCCTCTTTGGGTTCTGAGTCTGTGGTTCCCACACAGCGTGAAAGACAGGCCACTTTGTAGAATAAGGAGGGACATTGCAGTTTCAATGCTTACATGCAATCATAAGCATTTAGGAATGATTTGGCAGAGAAGCTCTCCATTCATATTTAAGCTGGATTCTCAGTTCCTTCTAGTTTCCAGTATGCATACTGTTCCACCACCCCCAGGCAGATCCAGGAGGGTCTTTATCAAAGGCCTGGTTTGGAAGGTTGTGCGCACAGTGTTTACCGTCTCCCTCCAGCTGAAGCTGTTCTGCGTAATTTAAGCTAGTCTCACTTCCAAAATCCATACTAGACGCACAGTGGCGATAATGAAGACAGTCTGTGGGTAGAGTCTCATGGAAAGTCATTAAAGAGGAGGCTGATAGAGTACAGCCAGCTAGTGCAAGTCTGTCCTCCAATAAAGGATGTGTGTTTTATTCTCTTGTGCCGGTCAGAAGCAGAACTGCGGATCTTAGGAGGGGAGAGCTGATTAAATGAGGAAAGTGCTTCAAACAGCGTGGCTGATCTGGAGCAGGAAAGGCTGGAAGGGGGTGAGCCCAGAAGGAGGGAGCCAGGAGCTCCTAGCAAATCATTAAGATGCATTGGGTCTAGACTGAGAGAGGTGTCCTTGGAGTGTTCTCCTGGGGAAGAGCAAAGTCACACATTTCTGTTTTTGTTTTCCTGCATCAAGACAGTGAGACAGCATTCACATCTGCATCCCACTTCACCTGCTATCAGTATCTGATGTATAATCCGTTCTTTTGATGACATGGAACAGCGCTTATGTGTATGTGACTTTGGTAGTGACAGGTTCTGAGTAATTGGCTGTAAACCTAAACTGATGAAGGAAGGAGATGTTTAGACCTCTAAGTCACTTGCTGCTCAATTCTTTTGGTTGGTTTAGGATGTCGATGGATGTTATAAAGGGAAACCTAGATGGAATTTCAAAACCAGCTTCTAGTTCAAGATCACGTCCTGGGAGCAGAAGTTCGAATACTTCTCTGGAGGTGCTCTCGCCGGAACCAGGGGCCTTCAAGGTAACCTTTTGCTTGGAAAGGAATTGAGCTCCCAGTCACAACCGAGGAAACCAAGGTTGTCGTTAACTCCCATTTAGATGTCATTGTTAGAGGCCTTCGGAGAGTATTCACAGGTTCCTGACTGTAGATTATTCAGATGAACACGCTTAGTTCTTTTCTTTCTCTTCTCTCCACTGCTGGCTTTCTTTTGGGGTGTTAATTTTTTAAATCTATGTTAAACATTGATAAAGTTTGTGTGTTGTTTGGCTTCATAAGGAAACTTTGTATTCCAATATCTAATATATTGACCCATTGACATTTACTATGAAAATAGTTCAATATTTAAAAATAGATGGCTCAGAGGTAAAGTGTTTGCCATGTACTGTGAGAACCTGAGTTCGAACCCCAGAACTACATAAAGCTGGGTATGGTAGTGTACATCTAGATGTCCAATGCTTCTGTGGTGAGGTGAGGGTTTGGAGACAGGAGAATTCCCCAAAGCTTTTGGCCAGCTAATTGGTGTACATGGTCCCTATCAACAGAGACCCCATCTCTTCTCATGAAGAGAGTTGCAGACTTGCCAGTTTATTCTTAGTGTCACACACCTGCCCTTGAGATAGGGCTGCCCGTCGCTATGGTGGAGTGTTGAGCATGTGGGTATTTTCCAGTGGTTGAGCCTGGGGGGTTGGAGTAGACAGTCCTCCATGGAGAGAGTTCCTTTGAGAACTCAACTCCTCCTGGGATGTATTCACTGCACCGTTGACTCTCATTGTCCTGTGCGGATTTCGGAGTTTTACACACTGTAGTTTCTCTTGACCCACCCATGAATGTCCCTTTTTGCCCTCTCTCAGGACAACACAGCTAGGCCAAACTGCTGTTTTCAAAATGAAGTTTGCTGAAGTGTAAAGGGAAGTTGAAACAAAATAAGAAACTAAGAATAACTAAAGTATATGAGTCTCATTAGAAGACTCTTATCAGAAACACATCTCATTCGAAATAGGCACTTTTTTTTTTTTTTTTTTTTGTGGAGCTGAGGATCGAACCCAGGGCCTTGTGCTTGCTAGGCATGCGCTCTACCACTGAGCTAAATCCCCAACCCCCCAAATAGGCACTTCTGAGTCATTCAGCTCTCTCAGCAGCAGGACAGCGGAGAAGAGCGTTCCTCAGCATGGCTCTTCTGGGCCAGTTTCAGCTCTTCCCCGCTATTATTTAAGACTGTGGGACAATGGCATTTATTTGGTGAAATATTAAATTTAATTTGCAGTTGAGTTGCACTTCGTCAAAGGTCCCACGTTTCTAGGAACTCCAGTGCTGGTGTATTTGTGCGTTCATTAATGTTAAATGCACGAAGCGTGAAGTTTTAAGGAGATACATTATCTTTTTAAGTGTCTTTGAGTGTCATATTTTGGAAATTCTCTTGTTGGAAATTATTTTTAGGTTGACATGGCAAACAAGTTGAATTCTAGTAAGGAGGGCCAGTCATCAGACAGTGTGGAAGGAAGAAGAAATAGCCGTGCCGACGACAAGTGGGCAGGCTGCTCTGAGAGCACAAGACCCGCCCACGAGGGCTCCGCAGAAGACCCGGCCTTGTCTCAACAGATGGTCCCTGAGCCTTCAGGTGGGATGACACTGTTGCAGACACTGTATTTAAAGTATTAGAAGTCTATTTTTCAGCTATGTACAAGCGATAAACCAAAAAGGAGACTTGCTTTTGGTGAGAAATTAATCACTGCCTTTTACATATAAGAATATCGAGTCTTTAAATACATTTAGAAATATAACAAAATGTGTTACTTCATAGAATTATTATTATGCTCATATTGCATTCATTAAGGGGGAATATTTCTGTATTGTATGCATGGTTCATGGATCAGTTTTGATGGCTAATGTTGCAGAATAAGATTATTTAGGTCATTTATAAATACACTTTAAGGGGAATCCCGTGATGATGAGTAATACTGATATCTTAAAAGCTACTTTTCTCATGATATTAAATTAATTCTAGTCACATTGAGTTGGAACTGCAGTTCTCAGTTGTGTTGTGCAGGACTCTGGGGACATGGGTGTTTCTGAGGCTCTTTCAGAGACTCTGTGAGGTAAAAACCATTTTCATCATGACACTGAGATACCATTTGCATTTTTGCTTACTGTACTGCATTTGTAGTGATGGTCCAGAGGTAAGTGGTGAGTCAACTGCTTGGGCCTAACTGCCAGTACAGACCATGGCACCAAATTGTATGGGGTTGTAGTTGTTAAGAAAGAGCTAAGGGAGCTGTTGAGATTAGCTGTTGGGCCCAGTTCCCAGTGGCTATTTATATATATTTTTTCATATTGTGTGAGTTTGTTCAGAATACCTGGTATATGGGCAGTGAGCCTGCGAGTGCCAGGATTGGCAGCTAGGAATTAAACCAGAGGCTATTATATTTGAAGTATGCAAGCAGCATCATTTTAGGTTATTAGGTCAGTACTCCTTTTGATGTCTTCCCTCTTTTGTCCTTAAAGAGGTAGAGATGTGCATTACAGGCAAACATCACTGACTCTTTGAGCTTTTACTTGGCATGATGTACCGTTTTAAATGATCTGACCTGGAAAGTCTGAGACTTAGCGCTGGAGCGCTGATGCTCATTTCAAGTTCGTCAGCTTTCACAGGGGGAGTGTTACCTGGTAGCTAAGCGCTTGCTCTCGCTGTGAGCCGACAAATTTGGGTGGAGCTTACTGTTTTTGTTTATTTTTTCCAGAGCTGAGAACCGAACCCAGGACCTTGCGCTTGCTAGGCAAGCGCTCTACCACTGAGCTAAATCCCCAACCCCGAGCTTACTGTTTTGTTTACTAGTTAGAACACTTTGGATATACATGTAATTCAGATACAAATTTGCCTCAGTTTACCAATTAAAAGGAAGAGAGGATGCCTTGGGCTACATTGAGGACTGAGCAATGAGGAGGACGCATCAGTGCCTGTGAGAAAAGCACTCGGCACTGTGCCCACTGGGCAAGTCTACACATGGCTGTTATTACTTTATCATTAGTTATTATGTTGTCAGTTAAGCCCTGAGTGACAAAACTTCCAAAGTCCTTAATTTAAAATAAGATATCACCTGTTACTGTCTTCTCACAAATATTTTTATGTGATTCAGGACCCCCCCCCCCCAAAAAAAAAGAGAGAGAGAGAGGGGTCAGAAAAGGCGTGTCTGTGGATGTGGAATACGTGGCTCGGGATGTGCTGCCCTCGACTGTAGCTCTCTGGTACATGCCCCCTCTTTCAGTTAGCCGGAAACAGATTAGAACAGGGGCCGTGTCTCAGTCTTTACTTTTTGTTTGGTAGGTTTGGATGTAGACAATCTAGCAGGATGAGGGAGAACCAACTTGGGACTTAAAATCACAAAAGAACAACTTCTGTGCCCAGTGCCGTAACTTATGACCCCTTTGAAGGGTTCAGTGGTCCCACTGTAGAATAGAGATAAATGTCGGTGTGTGATTGGACAGCTATATAAAAAGACACTCAAGAAATCGCTTTGTCCATGAAGTTAGTACTTGATACTAAGTGTATTGGGTGTTACCATTGGCCAGAAGTATCGGCAGACGAGAGAACACAAAGTAAGAATCAAAACAAAACGTTGCTGTTTTATCCAACTTCAAATCCATTTCTACCTTTAACACAATGCAGGTGTTCTCGGGGGGCCAGATGCTCAGCTTCAAAATGCTATTCGTAAGATGCACAGACTTGATAAGATACTGGCCAAAAGACAATGCAGAGAAAAGGAAGTTAAAAAGCAAGGTGCAGAAATGAGAATGAAGTTGTGGGAGGAACTCAAGGTAAGAACTGCAAGCCAGTTTCCTCGAATGATAAGAAACGAGTGGCCTGTGGTGGTGGTAACGTGGTCCTCCTTATCGACTTATTTTGGAAAAGTAGTGGCAGTGCGTGCGTGTGTGAGTGTGTGCATACATGCGTGCGTGTTGGGATGGATATTTTCTGGAACCAGGGATGATAATTGGTCTGTGACATTCCAGCCTTCTGGCCCTGCTCTGGCATGCTCATTGCCTATGGGCAAGCCCAGCAAACCTTCATACATACATATACATATACATATATATATGTATATATATATATGTATATGTATATGTATATGAAGATGCTGTAAGCAATGTGTATGTAAGTTTGTTTCTGGGAAAACCTATTGATGGAATTTTGGAGAAACAGGAAATATGCACAGATTTCATAGGTAAAGGAATGTAAATGACCAAACCTTTCTGTGTATATACACAGTTGAGAACTGGGTTAGATTAAGAACTGGCTGGTATATTTACTTTCCTTTTTCATATTTAAACTTAAACTGTTCTTCCATCAGTCTGCAAAAAATACTGAAGACTTGGAAAATGATGAAGAGTTGGATAACACAAAAAGATTTTTGTGTCTGACTTCGAAATCTGCAGCTGGTGAGTAGAGGGAGGTCCGTAGTGCTCTTATCCAGGCTTGGCATGTGCTGCCCCTTTCCTCTGAGAGTTGCCCAATGCAGAGGAAATCATTGATCGCCTTAGGTAGGGTCATAGGGAAGTGTCTGAGGGCAGGTCTGTTTCAGTGTTTTAAGGGCTGTTCTGTCTGCAGGGCCTAGGGGGAAAGAGCAGGCCCCCATAGGTCTGCACTCACTTCCTGTTCCTCTTGGATCCTCTAGATGCTGTTTTATGCCCTCAGTCTCGCCCCGCTGAGGTCTCACTATGGATCACTCAGTCCTGTGCAACCCCTTTGTAAAAGTCTGTTGCTGGTTTGTCCGCTGTCTCACAGCCCCCCTTTAGAGGCAGCCAACTTTGCTTCTTTCTTTGCTTTTCTTTGTTTTCCCTCCCCCTCTCCCTCCCTCCCTCCCCCTTTCGCCCTCCTTCCCTCCGCTCTCTCCCTTCTTTTGTGGTAGGATAGTTTCAGAATCCCCTTCCATATGCCACATAGGTGGCAGTCCAGTTTTGTGTGGCCAGGGATGCTCTAAGCAGGGCCTCTGAGTTCTCTGAGAAGGCTGGGTTCCTCTTGTCCTTTACAAAGGGGATGTTTAACATTTCAGAACCCCAAATGCCTCATATGGGACTACGGGAAGAGTTCTGGTGGAGGTACGGTTTGAGGGAAAGTATCTCTTCACAATTGTCCCTTTTGTGGTGGGGGGAGGGGGACACAGCACCGAGAGCTCAGAACCTTGAGTGATTAGTTTTTTTTTCCAGTAAAGAATTTCTTTTATTGTTTTCAGTGTTTCTGCTGAATGTTTATTCTCCCATCATGCATCTTGTCTTTTCTGTGATGGACCATCATTTCACTTTAATGTTTCAGCTTAAAGCTTTAGGTATACTCATTACTACTGAAGTCCAAAGAAAACAATGTCACCTGATACTAAAGACAATATATGAGAGGAGAATAAACAAATAAAAAGAAATACCATTATATGATGTAGAATGTAAATCCTAAAATATATTAATACATATAAGTATTGTATATTTAATGTATTTGCAAATATAAGTTTTCTTATTAGTTCACATTGGGCAACCTGGTTTCCTATTTTATAAACTGTGCAGAGCAATTAGGGTTTACAGTGCCCCAAATTGTTCTCCGAAGAGTCTGGGTGCTCCATCGGCACTGCCCCCTCCATATGGGAGGACTTCTTTGTAAATGGACTTCTCCAAGTCTCTACTGGCTTAAAGTGATGAGGCATACACTGGAAAAAGGACAGCCATTAAACAAATGGTCATGGGCAGAAGGTGATAGCCGAAGAGTGAGTACAACCATATCTCTCACCGACACAAAAATCAGTTCAAATCAGACCGGAGACCTTAACTGAAAACCAAGACACCGAAGGTGCTAGGGACAACACTTTAGGTTAGAGGCATAGGAAGGAGTGTTCCGAATGGAACCCCGCAGCACAGAAAATAGCTCCAAGAATTGACGAATGGGATTTCGAGAAACTGAAAATGCTTGATGGGCCCATGAGATGATTCTGTGGGCAAAGACACTTGCATCCAAGCCCGAAATGCAAGCTTAACCTCCAGGACCCACAGGGTAGGAGGAGAGAATTGACTCCTGCAAGTTGCCTTCTGATCTCCATATAACACACACACACACACACACACACACACACACACACACACACATATACATACACATATATATACATACATACATACATACATACATATAAATTAAAAAGCTTGTGCATAATAAAAGAAACTAGCTACAAATTGAACAGATAGCCTATAGAACAGGAGACACATTTTTTTTTTTCCAGAACAGTTCTCAAAAGGAGAAATACAAATGACCAGTAAATATTTTTAAAAGTGTTCAACATCCTTAATCATCAAAGACATACACATTAAAACTATGTAGGGAGTTGGGGATTTAGCTCAGTGGTAGAGCGCTTGCCTAGCAAGCATCAAGGCCCTGGGTTTGATCCTCAGCTCAAACAAAACAAAACAAAACAAAACAAAACAAAACAAAAAACTACGTAGGTATTCTATCTCACACGAGTTGGAATGGCTGTCATCTAGAAAACATCTGACCAGTGCTGATGAAGCTGTGGGGAAAGAGGAACTTTTTCTTAGTCTTGGTCGGAGTATAAACTGGTGAAGCCACCTTGGAAATCAGAGCACAAGTGCCCCCCCCCCCCCCAAAAGGACAACTAGCCCAGCGACACCACTCCTGGGCATCCACCCAGAAGATTCCATGTCCTGAATAGAGTACATGCACACTTACATTTGCTGCGGCTCTATTCACGGTAGCAAGAAAATGGAATCAGTCTAGCTGTCCATCAGAAGGTGAATGGATAATGAGATTGTGGTATGTGCACACAATGGGGTTTTATTGAGCAGTGAAAATGAAGTTTTCAGGAAAAGAACTGATTTCCAAGGAGGTAGCCCAGTCTCAGAAAGACAAAGAGTACCTGTCCTCGATCATGAGCCCATCCTAGATTCTGATTTTTACACATGTGTGTTTATGTGGGAGCGAGTGTGTGTAGAGGTCAGGGAACTAGAAAAGGGCAGTAGGGGAGGGTAACAGAACACAGACTAGGAAAGCAGGCCAAGCCTCTGGAAGCATTCTCAATTACCATTTCCTCCTTCCTAGCTTGTGTCAAGTTGGCATAGAACTAGCTGGCACACTCCCATCTACTGCAGAGTGTTGCTGTGTCCCTTGCTGTGACCAGAAAAATGCCAACTATTCGTACATTGTCCACTGGGTGGCAGCATCTAGTCACAGCCCATTCTTAAAGGAGCAAAGCTCCTAGCGCGGGACCTAGTTTGTCTTGACTTTGAATTAAACATCCAGAGCTAGTGCCTCATGATTCCTAAAGGTCTTCCCTAACAGTTCCTAGGGAGACTGTGTTCTGCCTCTTCTGCAGCTGCTCCTCTTTCTTCTCTCTCAGGAGTCTAGTCCTCAGCATTTCTCTCTTAGGCTGTTTGGTTTTATCCTTTTTCTTGTCTTCCTGCTGTCCTTATTTCCCCGTGGTGTAATTGTATCAGTTATCTATGGCCACATAACGAATTAACTCAGAACCTGGCCTATTAAAACAAACAAACAAGCAGTTCTGCCCTTCGAATTTCTGCCATCTTGGAGGAGGGTGGCTGGGTGGTTCTGACTACAAGTAGGTGGTCATCTGAAGGGGCTCCTGGAGCCCAAGGCTGCTCTAACATCACTCATAATACTTCCTGGAAGGTCTTAGTTCCCTGCTCACCTTTGGCTAGCCTCTTAGGTTCCTTATGAATTTGTAGAATATTTACTAATACAACAAGGCAGCTTGTATCCCTTAATATGGGAGATACGCACTCAATAGCCTGGGTTCTTTTAGCATTTCCGTGATTACTAGACAACATTAACGAGAATATGGTGTCTCATATATGATCATTCCTGTACCAGGGAATTTGGCGGGTTTCACATATTTATTAGTTATTTATTGGTTTTATGTAGCTCTTTGCTATATCTACTTCAGTTGGTGACTATTTCAACATATTTTCACAAGTTCTAAGTGATATGGAGAAAAGATAGACTTTTTATAAATTTATGATTAACTATATTATAATTTATAATTATACTCTGTTATGTAGTATTTTATAATTAATTAGATCATGTTATTCATTGTGATTATCTTTAGTTGTATGCCTTGGATCATGTTAATTTTGAACTTACTAACCAGAAAAATGTTAATTTTTGTGTCTTCAGTAATTGTTCTCATTCTCAACACTAACTGTAGACTTAGTGTTGAAGATTATTCGGCCCATTTCAACAGCTAGATTTCTTGATAAAATTAACATTTTTAATTAATAGATTTAAATAATGAATCTATCTTTTATTCCTAGGTCAGCCCTTCTTGCTTATGGAAGATTATTCTTTTAATTGGTACTGATTTGAATGGCTGAATTTATTCAGAAGTTCTGTTTCTATAAAGCAGGATTAGAGGCAGAGATGGCTCAGTGGGTTAAGGTGCTTGCTGCCAAGCCTGATAACCGAGTTCCATCCCCAGAGCTTACATGGTTGAAGGATACCTCCCTCAGGTTGTCCTCTAACCTCCACATGTGTGCTATGGCATGAGCATGCCCACATATATATACACACACACCTATGCACACAAACAAATAAGAAAGGATTAGGTTTTGTGTATATATATGTGTGTGTACATGTGTGAACATTTCTGTGTGCATGCCTGGATGTTGTAATGAGAGGGTTGGAGTAGTGGGTGTATGTGCTTAGATATATTAACTTCAGAAAATCAGTGGTCATGGCCACCCATTTATTTCTATGCTTTGAAACAGTTTACATAACACAGGGATTATCTGTTCCCCCAAATCTGAACGATTTCATTGGGAAACCCATCTGGCTCAGGTCGTCTCTTGGAGACCATTCTCTGAGTCTTCTCGGCTTCTCTCATGTCCACTGTCCTCCCATTTGCTGGTTCTTCTGGAGTCAATTTGGGCAGGAGTCCTCACTCTGGATTTAAAGTCTCCACATACACAATAAGAAAAACCCCACTAATGCAGCATCTCAAATCAGTATCTTAATAGTAATTCTCCATATTGTGTGTCTTCTTACTATGTCTAATTTTGTTCCTGGTTTTCCCTACTTGAAAAAAAAAAAAAAAAAGGAAATTAAGAAAAAAGTAAGCCTTTCAATTTTAGCAGAACTCCAAATTCACAGAAAAGTTACAAGTATGGTACAGAGATTTTATTTCTGTCTATACCAGCCCATCAGGGGTACCTTTCATGAGTGTGGTATGTTTGAAGTGAACCAGTACTGGTACGATCTTATTAAGCAAAACCCAACTTTATTCACATTTCTTTAATTTTTGCCTAATGTTCTTCTCCTGTCCCAGGATCCCACACAAGATACCACATTATATTAGCCCTCATACTTCCTTGTCTGTAATGATCTTGGCAGTTTTGAGGCACACTGGTCTGGCATTTTGTAGCATATCCACCAGTTGGAATTGAGCTCATGATTTCCCATGATCAGACTGGATTGCACACTCTTGGGAGGCAGATGACAGAGTTAAGGTGCATGTTCATTATGTCACAGTGTTAACATGCGTGCCACCCTGTTGACTTTGACATCCCTCCCCTGGCTGAGGAAGTGTTTGTCTGACTTTTCCACTGTAAAGCCACTCTATTTCCCTCTTTTCCAGCTGTAGCTTTCATGAGGAAGTGGCTCCTCAGATGGAGACTGTACAACTTTGCCCCACTGAGAGCAGGATATGGGCCTACGCTGTCCTACGTTGTCCTGCAGGGAGAGTTGTCTGTTTCTCTTTGACTCACTCTTTTGTGTCAGTACTAGGCTGATATCAGTGGATTTTGACCTCGGACTGTGAGTTGGATTGGCCCCACTTCCCATCTGGCCCTTGGATGGTCTCTTAGCTGGTACCCGCGTCCCTTTGCCCCCTGCTGCCACTGTGGGGTTTGTCTTGTTTTCTTGTTTCTGACTCTTCTATATTTCCCACCCGAGTCTTGGAACCAGCCATGTCTCCAAGGAGCCTGATTCCTGTCACTGGAGAGTGGTATTAGACGTCAGCGTCTGGGTGCCAGGTGGAGTTTCCTCTAGGAAAAGAAATGTATGTGTGTATACTAACCCATTGTGCATGTGTCTGTAAGTATGCCTGTCTGTGGCCGTTTCTGTATGAGCTAAAATTGAGTTCGCACACACTCATGTGTCTGCCTGTACTACATCACCCGACGTGGACAATAGTGGTCTAACCCTCTTGCTTATCTGTATTCCAACGTTGAAAACCTGTTCCCACCTTCCGCCATCTCGTTACTCAATTATTCAGTTGCACAGTACACAAACAGTATTGCTGACCCACAGAAAACACTTGGATCACCTGGAACGTAGTTTTCACATTCAGTTTCTTTTGCCTTTGGTCTTTCAGGATCCATTTTTCAGAGTTAGAGTTTTGGAGTTAAGCGGGCACCTTTTCATATGTTTCTATTTAATGAGATTGTGTTATTCATTTGTCATACATTTGGATTGTCTTGCTGCATTTCTGCATTCCACATGCCGATTCCTCAATCTCTTGACTGATCTTTTCAAAAGATCTACAAACATTGATTTTCACTCTTTATGTTCTGGTGGTAAATGCCTTTTAAAAAGGTCTAGTGCCAACACTCACAATTACTGTATAATATGGAAGAGTTTTCCTGCCCTAGAAGAGCCCATTGTGTGGACCCTCATTCAACCCTCCTTCCTTCCCCAACCTTCCAGCTGCCACTGAATTTTACTCTATTTATAGTTTTTGCCCTTTCAAGAATGTTGTATAATTGGAATTTTCAGTGAAAGCCTTTCGATTACATTCTTTCACTTAGAAGTATGTACTTAGGCCTTTTGCTGACATGGTAGCTAAACTTCTTTTTTGGTTGTTATGAATAATTCTTCATTCTGTTGATTACTCTCTGTTCTAGTTGAATTTTTGTTGCTGTGATAAGATACCCTGACGAAAGGCAATTTAAGGGAGAGAGAA
>NC_050446.1:92348010-92410510 GCF_903995425.1 Onychomys torridus | reverse complement strand
CACCTTTTTCTCCGTATTTCATACTCAGATTCCTCTAGAAAATTATGAAAATTGCATGCAGACTATCAAGAAAGGTATGTTTAATTTGTGGGACTATATAGATTACCACATAGGATGCTGGATGTATATGGAAATAGCTATGGATGAAGGGACTTGGTATAATTTATAGTAATGGACAGATAAGAAGAAGTAGCTAGGGTTTAAGGTGCAACATAAAGGTTGAGGTTGTAGCTCAGTGGCAGAGAACTTGTCTAAGACATGAAATGTCCTAGGTTCAATCACAGCATTACAAACATATGTGGCATATAATCCTTTGTGAGTTGACCCATGTTAAAGTTACTTACTGAAACTTCATTATTGCATTCTATTACTGGGTATTTGAAATTTTGCATGATAGTTTTTAAAAAGTAGGCTGTAGACTTCCTGTTCCTCTGGATCTTAGGGTCTTTTTTCACAACTATAATTATGTAATCATTTTGAATTTTTCAATACTAGATTTTACCTGTGATGTGGAAAAAAATGAGCCATTGATCAAAACAGACAAGAAACCTTTTTCAAATACAGAAAGGATTTCCTCTTCCATAACACTCTGTGAGCCTCAGGTGCAGGAGTTGTCTTGTAGATATATCACTTGGGGTTGAACACCCCACCATCATTTGTTCTCTGCATTTTGATTGGTTGTGAGAGAGGGGGAAATAGTTTTCTTCAGGAAAGAGCCTCTTTATTGGTTATCCAATACCAAGTAGTCAGCCCTGAAATCACATCATACAAGTAACTTTATGTGGACTGAACAGGTTGCATCTCAATGTATATATATATATCCCAACAATTAAAGGAAAAGAGGCCATGATTTGAGAGAGAGAGAGAGCAAGGCAGGTACCTGGTGGTGGTGGTAGGGGTTGGAGGTAGGAAAGAGAAGAAGGGAAATGATATAATTGTATGTTAATTAAAAAAGCATTTTAAAAAGTAGGCTGCCACTGATAGAAATCTGGCTTAAAGAAGATGGGGAGAAAATAAATCTAAAACAAGGAAAGAGTCCATATTATGTTTCTGGGTCATGAATTTAAAAATTATTTATTCTATATGTGTTTTTAAAATATATTTTAATGTATACTTAAAATGAATTTTTGGTATGACTCACAATTGTAATTATGAGATCATCTTGAACTTTTTCAATACTAGATTTTACCTGTGATGTGGAAAAAAATGAGCCACTGATCAAAACAGAAAAGAAACCCCTTTCCAATACAGAAAAGATTGAGCTTAGGAGGAAGCCCAGCCAGGACTTTATTAAGCGGAACATTGAGGTGGGTATCTCACGATTCAAGCGACAATGTGGGAGTGAGCCAGTGCAGAGAGGGTCCCGGTGTGTGATTTATTCATTGTCTCTGTGTGTGTGAGTGTGGGTGGTGCATGTGCATGTGTGCATATGTGGGTACACATGCCTGTGGAGGCTCTGTAGTCTAATTACATCACATCACCCATCTTGCCCTGTCCTGTCTCCTTCTATCCTATTCTATCTCTTTCAAAACTGCTGGCTTCAACTAGAATTTTCATTCAGAAATAGTCTAGTTTCTGAAATGGAAAGAGCTTTAAGCTCCCCTCCAGATTTTAGCTTGCACATCAATAAAGTGTGCTTACGTGTGTTTATTTATTGACTCATTTTTGTTACAAGACTTGATATTGTAGCGACTGCATTTACAATTTGGAGTGGAAAACATTCCTGGCAGAGCAGCCAGGCTGGCAGAGAGACCAGCTGGTAGTCTACCTCCCTCTAATCCCTGCTCTGGTCTCTCCTCTGGACCTCCCTCCTGTCCCCCACTCTGATATCCCAGCGCTTGGTCACTATCCTTGATTCAGGGGTTCATCCTCGGTGCACCACAGTTCAGGAAACCTGGTTTGGTTTGTCTTTAAGGCAGACACAGATCAGTTAAGGGCACAGGGACTCCTTTATTAGCCCAGAATGCTAAATAATTATTCTACAAGGAACGTCTGTGGGTAGACAGGCGCTTCCCAGTGACTACTTGGACAGCTCGTCACAGGGAAACCACATTGGTAAAACATCAGCAAGACCAGAGAGCTGCGTCCTCAACTCAGGCTTCAAGATCTTCTCATAACTGGCAATGCCGTTGCAGGCAGCTTGGTTCCCGAGGCCATCTGCCACGGCCAGGCTGGGCTCTGCCACTCTCTGTCTTCTGTGCTCCATGTTCGTGTAACTTCAGGGACCCATCTCCACCTTCATCTGCCTTTGTTTCTGCTGGCCCGTTGGATCCTAATGGACTGTTTCATTTTCCAAGAATAGTGGAAATTTAGCTTCAGTTTAGATTCCCCTTCTCTCCTTTTAACAATATCAATAGAATCTTTATTTAAATGCCTTATATGGTATTCTAGAAATGAATGAATGAATGAATTTATTTTTTATTTTTTTAAATTTTTTTCTTTATTATTATGTGTTTTAAAATTTATACATCAGCCATGGGTTCCCCTGTCCTCCCCCCTCCCGCACCCACCCCCACCTTCCCCCCAGACCCTCCCCTCCATTCCCATGTCCTCCAGGATCAAGGCACCCCTGGGGATTCATTTAAACCTGGTGGATTCAGTACAGGCAGGTCCTGTCACCACCTTCCAGGCTGAGCAAAGTGTCCCTGTGTAAGCCCAAGGTTTCAAACAGCCAGCTCATGCACTAAGGACAGATCCTGGTCCCACAGACTGGGTGCCTCCCAAACAGATCAAGCTATTCAATTGTCTCACTTATCCAGAAGGCCTGATCCACCTGGGGGCTCCACAGCCCTTGGTTCATAATTCATGTGTTTCCATTCGTTTGGCTATTTGTCCCTGTGCTTTTTGCAATCTTGGATTCAACAATTCACGCTCTTGCAGACCCTGCTCTTTCTCGACAGTTGGATACCTGGAGCTCCATCTTGGGCCTGGCTGAGGATCTCTGCCTCCACTTCCATCAGTTATTGGATGAGAGTTCCAAGACGACTGTTAGGGTGTTTAGTCATCTGATAACCATACTAGGTCAGATCAGGCTTTCTCTCCACCATTGCCAGCAGACTACAGAGGATATATCATTGTGGATTTCTGGGTACCTCTCCAGCACTCTGCCTATTCCTGTTCTCATGTGGTCTTCATTTATCATGGTCTGTTATTCCTCATTCCCCCTTTCTGTTCTTGATCCAGCTGGGATCTCCTGCTCCCCTAAGTTTTCTTTCCCTCAAATATTGCCCTTCATTACTCCCACTGTCATCCAGGTTGTTCATGTAGATCTCATCCATTTCTCTGTCATTGGGTGATCCTTGGGTCTTTCCTAGGGTCCCGTTTTCTAGGTAGCTTCCCTGGAGTTGTGTAGCAGTCTAGTCATCTTTGTTTTACATCTAGTATTCTCCTATGAGTGAGTACATACCATGTTTGTCCTTCTGAGTCTGGGTTACCTCACTCAGGATGATTTTTTCTAGATCCATCCATTTGCCTGCAAACCTCATGATGTCATTGTTTTTCTCTGCTGAGTAGTACTCCATTGTGTATATGTACCATATATTTTTTTTTTATCCATTCTTCAGTTGAAGGGCATCTAGGTTGTTTCCAGGTTCTGGCTATTACAAACAAAGCTGATACGAACATAGCTGAGCAAATGCCCTTGTGGTATCATTGAGCATTCCTTGGGTATATGCCCAAGGGTGCTATAGCTGGGTCTTGGGGGAGATGGATTCCCAATTTTCTAAGGAAGCGCCATATTGATTTCCAAAGTGGCTGTACAAGCTTGCATTCCCAGCAGCAGTGGAGGAGAGTTCCCCTTGCTCCACATCCTCTCCAGCATAAGCTGTCTTCTGTGCTTTTGATCTTAGCCATTCTGATAGGTGTAAGGTGGTATCTCAGAGTCGTTTTGATTTGCATTTCCTGGATAATTAGGGATGTTGAGCAATTCCTTAAATGTCTTTCAGCCATTTGAACTTCCTCTGTGGAGAATTCTCTGTTTAGTTCTATAGCCCATTTCTTAATTGGACTGTTGGGCATTTTGATGTCTAATTTCTGGAGTTTTTTTTATATATTCTGGATATCAGCCCTCTGTCAGATGTGGGGTCGGTAAAGACCTTTTCCCATTCTGTAGGCTGTTGCTTTGTCTTGTTTACTGTGTCCTTTGCTCTACAAAAGCTTCTCAGTTTCAAGAGGTCCCATTGATTGATTGTTTCTCTCAGTGTCTGTGCTGCTGGTGTTATATTTAGAAAGTGATCTCCGGTACCAATGCGTTTAAGAGTACTTCCTACTTTCTCTACTATCAGGTTCAGAGTAGCTGGATTTATGTTGAGGTCTTTGATGCACTTGGACTTAAGTTTTATGCACGGTGACAGATATGGATCTATTTGCAGCCTTCTACACATTGACATCCAGTTATGCCAGCACCATTTGTTGAAGATGCTTCCTTTTTTCCATTGTACATTTTTGGCTTCTTTGTCAAAAATTATATGTTCATAGGTGTGCGGGTTAATGTCAGGGTCTTCAATTCGATTCCATTGGTCCACATGTCGGTTTTTATGCCAGTACCAAGCTGTTTTTATTACAGTAGCTCTATAGTAGAGCTTGAGGTTGGGGATTGTGATGCCTCCAGAGGTTGTTTTATTGTACAGGATTCTTTTGGCTATCCTGGGTTTTTTGTTTTTCCATATGAAGTTGAGTATTATTCTTTCCAGATCTGTAAAGAATTGTGTTGGTAATTTGGTGGGAATTGTGTTGAATCTGTAGATTGCTTTTGGTAAGATCGCCATTTTTACTATGTTAATCCTGCCTATCCAGGAACATGGGAGATCTTTCCATTTTATGACATCTTCTTCAATTTCTTTTTTCAGGGACTTAAAGTTCTTGTCATATAGGTCCTTCACATGCTTAGTTAGCGTAACCCCAAGGTATTTTATATCATTTGTAGCTATTATAAAGGGTGATGTATCTCTGATACCCTTCTCAGCCTGTTTGTCTACTGTATATAGAAGGGCTACTGATTTTTTTGAGTTGATCTTGTATCCTGCAATGTTGCTGAAGATTTTTATTAGCTGTATCAGTTCCTTGGTTGAATTTTTGGGGTCACTCATGTATACTAACATGTCATCTGCAAATAGGGAGAGCTTGACTTCTTCCTTTCCAATTTGTATCCCCTTAATCTCTTTATGTTGTCTTATAGCTCTGGCTAGAACTTCAAGTACTATATTGAATAAGTAGGGGGAGAGGGGACAGCCTTGCCTTGTTCCTGATTTTAGTGGTATTGCTTTGAGTTTCTCTCCATTTAATTTGATGTTGGCTGTTGGCTTGCTATAGATTGCCTTTATTATGTTTAGGTATGTTCCTTGTATTCCTGATCGCTCCAAGACCTTTACCATGAAGGGGTGTTGGATTTTGTCAAATGCCTTTTCTGAATCTAGTGAGATGATTATGTGGTTTTTTTCTTTGAGTTTGTTTATATGGTGTATTACATTGATGGACTTTTGTATGTTGAACCACCCTTGCATCCCTGGGATGAAGCCTACTTGATCATGGTGGATAATTGTTTTGATGTGTTCTTGGAGTCTGTTTGCCAGAATTTTATTGAGTATTTTTGCATCAATGTTCATGAGGGAGATTGGTCTGTAGTTCTCTTTCTTTGTTGCATGTTTGTTTGGTTTAGGAATCAGGGTAATTGTAGCCTCATAGAAGGAGTTTGGTAATATGCCTTCTGCTTCTATTGTGTGGAACGATTTAAAGAGTATTGGTATTAAGTCTTCTTTGAAGATCTGGTAGAATTCTGCAGTGAAACCATCAGGTCCAGGGCTTTTTTTGGTTGGGAGACTTTTAATGACTGATTCTATTTCCTTAGGGGTTATTGGACTATTTAAATGGTTTATCTGGTCTTGATTTAACTTAGGTATGTGGTACATATCCAGAAAATTATCCATTTCTTTTAGATTTTCCAGTTTTGTGCAGTAGAGGTTTTTGAAGTATGACCTGATGATTCTCTGGATTTCCTCATTGTCTGTTGTTATGTCCCCCTTCTCATTTCTGATTTTGTTAATTTGGATGCTCTCTCTCTGTCTTTTGGTTAGTTTGGATAAGGGCTTGTCTATCTTGTTGATCTTCTCAAAGAACCGACTCTTTGTTTCATTAATCCTTTGTATTGTTCTCTTTATTTCTATTTTATTGATTTCAGCCCTCAGTTTGATAATTTCCTGGCGTCTGTTCCTCCTGGGAGACTTTGCTTCTTCCTGTTCAAGGGCTTTCAGGTGTGCTGTCAAGTCACTAGCGTGAGATTTCTCCAGCTTCTTTATGTGGGCATTCAGTGCTATGAATTTCCCTCTTAGCACTGCTTTCATAGTATCCCATAAGTTTGGGTATGTGGTGTATTCATTTTCATTGATGTCTAGGAAGTCTTTAATTTCTTTCTTTATTTCTTCCTTAACCCATTGGTGATTCAGTTGAGCATTATTCAGTTTCTATGAGATTGTATGATTTCTGTAGCTTTTTCTGTTGTTGAAATCTAACTTTAAACCACGGTGGTCTGATAGAACACAGGAGGTTTTTCCAATTGTTTTGTATCTGTTGAGATTTGCTTTGTGGCCAAGTATGTGGTCGATTTTAGAGAAGGTTCCATGGGGTGCTGAGAAGAAGATATATTCTTTTTTGTTTGGGTGGAATGTTCTGTAGATATCAATTAAGTCCATTTGAGCCATAACATCAGTTAAGTCCATTATGTCTCTGTTAAGTTTCAATTTGGCCGATCTGTCCAGAGGTGAAAGTGGGGTGTTGAAGTCTCCCACTATTAACGTGTGGGGTTTTATATGTGATTTAAGCTTTAGTAATGTTTCTTTTACATATGTGGGTGCCCTTGAGTTTCGGGCATAAATGTTCAGAATTGAGACTTCATCTTGGTGGATCTTTCCTGCAATGAGTATGTAATGTCCTTCATCATCTCTTTTGATTGATTTTAGTTTGAAGTCTATTTGCTGGATATTAGGATGGCTACACCAGCTTGCTTCTTAAGACCATTTGATTGGAAAGTCTTTTCCCAGCCTTTTATTCTTAGGAAGGTGTCTGTCTTTGAATTTGAGGTGTGTTTCTTGTATGCAGCAGAAAGATGGGTCCTGTTTTCGTATCCATTCTGTTAGTCTGTGTCTTTTTATAGGTGAATTAAGTCCATTGATATTAAGGGATATCAATGACCAGTGATTGTTTGTTCCTGTTGTTATTTTTATTTTTTGGTGGTAGTGTGTGTGTACTTCTCTTCTTTGGGGTTTACTGCTATGGTGTTATCTATTGCCTGTGTTTTCATGGGTGTATCTGCCTTCCTTAGGTTGGAATTTTCCTTCTAGTGCTTTCTGTAGGGCTGGGTTTGTGGATAAGTATTGTTTAAATCTGGTTTTGTCTTGGAAGGTCTTGTTCATTCCATCTATGATAATTGAAAGTTTTGCTGGGTATATTAGTCCAGGCTGGCATCCATGGTCTCTTAGTGTCTACATTATATCTGCCCAGGTCCTTCTGGCTTTGAAAGTCTCCATCGAGAAATCAGGTGTTATTCTGAAGGGTTTGCCTTTATAAGTCACTTGGCCTTTTTCCTTTGCTGCCCTTAATATTCTTTCTTTATTCTGTACATTTAGTTGTTTAATTATTATGTGGCAAGGGGAATTTTTTGGGGGGTCTAGTCTGTTTGGTGTTCTATAGGCCTCTTGTATCTTCACAGGCATTTCCTTCTTTAAGTTGGGAAAGTTTTCTTCTATGATCTTGTTAAATATATTTCTGTGCCTTTGTGTTGGTATTCTTCTCCTTCCTCTATCCCTATTATTCATAGGTTTGGTCTTTTCATGGTGTCCCAAATGTCTTGGACATTTTGGGTCATGACTTTGTTGGTGTTAGTGTTTTCTTTGACTGATGAATCTATTTCTTCTACCGTATCTTTAACACCAGAGATCCTCTCTTCCATCTCTTGCATTCTGTTGGTTATACTTGCCTCTGAAGTTCCTGTTTGTTTACTCAGATTTTCTATTTCCAGCATTCCTTCTGCTAGTGTCTTCTTCATTTTTTCTATTTCCCTCTTCAGGTCTTGGATTGTCTCCCTTGCTTTTTCATGATTTTTTTTTTCAGGGACTTATTTTTTTCTTCTGCTTTAATTGTCCTTTCGTCTAGTTTTTTATAGCCTTCTTCCCATTTTTTGTTTGTCTGTTCCTCTACTTTATTTTTTATTTCTTCTATATAAGGCTCTAGCCTCTTCATGATGTTACTTATAAGGTTGTTTTCTTCTTCTTCTTCTTCTTCTTCTTCTTCTTCTTCTTCTTCTTCTTCTTCTTCTTCCATTCTGTGATGTTCAGGTGTAGTTGTTGGAGAAGGGCTAGGTTCTGGTGATGCTGTATTGCTCTTTATTTTGTTGTATGTTCTTCTGCCTTGACGCCTGCCCATCTCCTCTTGTGTTCGTTCTTGGTCTTATCAGAGTACTTGGTCCAGAGAAAGTTGACAGATTTAGGGAGCCTCTCTCTGGTCCAGATGGAAGTTCTGTGCCAGATGGGAGCGCTGGTCCAGATGAGAGTGCTGGCCGGATAGGAGCTGGGGGGCTGGACTCTGAGTATTGGGAAGTCTCTGGGGTCTCCTTATTTTGTCCAGATGGGAGCTCCTCTTGTCCAGATGGGAGTTCCTCTGGTCTCTGGTCCAGATGGGAGTTCCAGGGCAGAATGGAAGCTTGGGGCTGGTCTCTGAGTCTCAGGAAGTGGCTGTATTTATCAGAAGCTAGGCAAATGAGTGTGAGGGCAGGGTGTGGAGACTGCAGTGTCTGCCTGCAGTCTTGGAAAAGGGGAGCCTTCCCGCAGGGCCCACCGATTGGCAGGAAACTGGGGCCAAGTTGGTCAGGTCCTCCCAGAGTGGCCTGTGTCCAGTGGTGGGACCCAGGCGCAGGTGCCTCTCTGACTATAACCTAGGCGCTCACCTCTGGTCCAGATGGGAGTTCCGGGGCCGAATTAATTCATTTTTGAGATAAGGTCTCATGGAGCTCAGGCTGGCCTCAAACTTGCTGGGATTATAAATATGCACCATGATGCCCAGCTTCCTGAGGTGCCAGAGAGTGAACCAAGGGCTTCATGCATGTGACACAAGTCCTACCAACTGATTTGTATGATCAGCCCCGACATTCTAGAAATTTAAAAGCAGTTTCACTAAGTGGATGGGTGGTACCAGAAGTATCCAAGAGTCCTTCTTGGTGTCTCAGCCAATGTTTTTAGGCTTCTGCATCTGCATATCTATATCCCTATGTCAATATATCTATGTATCTATCATCTGTGTCCATGTATCTGGAGAAAGAAGTTTGAAAGTAGCTTACATTAAAAAATTTATTATATAAAACTGACTTTTGAATTTAAAAGGAAGGCCTGCCTGGAGCCAGTGAGATGACTTTGTGTTAAAGGTGCTTGCCCCAAGCCTGAGTTCTACTCCTGGGGCCACACAGTGAGAGAAAGGTCCCTCAAGTTGTCTTCTGACTTCCACATATATGTTGTAGGCAACCAATGCATGCATCAACGCGCGCACACACACACACAGATAAAAGAGGACTTGCATATACTGGAAATATCTGCTTGGAGAATGACCATTTATAAAAGATTTATCGTAAAATAAAATTACTTACTAATCTCTGAAATTTTAAAACTTAGTATATTTATTTTGTAGAATTTTTTTTTACTGGACTGCACATTGCACTCCATGTTTATCTTTCTTACTAATACATCCTGTAGTTGGCCAAGAGTTCAAGAAGCCCAGTGGTTATGATTGACAGAGAGAGGAAAAGGCTGGATGAACTCTTGAAAGGCCTGGATGATACAGATTCGGGACTGTCCAGTTCTGAGGTATGTAAGCTCGGACTGTCAATGACTTTACCTTTCTTGATCTTTATATGCCCTCGACCTCTTAGCACAAATTTACAATTTTCCAGTTTGAAGACACTCTCTGCCTTATAAAATCCTAATGTTTTCAAATTTATTTCCTCAAAGAAACATGCTCTCCTGTGTTACCTGAAGCACTTGGCGCTCTGGTCTGACTTTCATTTCCCCATGTTGAATAAGGATTTGATAGGACTGGAATGTCTGGGCCCTGCCCACATCGTTGTCGTCTGCCATCTGTTTGTGTGCAGAGGCCTGCAGCCAAATGGGAGAGCAGGACACGCAGGTGCACAGGGTAGCATTTACTGGAGGTTCGAGAGCAGTCCATGCACAGTGACACCGGTGCACAGGGGAGGCTGTACCAGGTGAACGCTAGGCCTCAGCTTGGTGACTACCCTGGCTGCCAGAATCCTGCAAATTTTTGAGAGAAGCTAGAAAATCAGATTTTTAAATGAGAAACATGTGTTTTAAATGTCAACAATTAATTCCTTGGAAAAAATTCTGTGTGGACAAACCTAATAGCCTTTCTTCCTCTCTAAATACAAAGCAAATGTCAGAGCCTCACAGATTACGACCTTTGAAGGCCCTGTGGGTGCTGTGTGCAGGGATGGAGGCCAGGGGTGGGTGACACACACTGCTAAACACCACAAAATTCTGAGGTCACCTCAGCTTCGCTCATCAAAGTAATTGTCTTAGTTTATTAACACAAACTTTGGTAGCAGAATTAGACACCCGGATGTAATTTTAGTTATTAACTGTGAAACTGGGTGAGCCCCTTCCTGTTGGGGCAGTCAGTATATGGTACCTCTCTCTAGCTGTTCTTGTTATGCTGACAGTGAATTGTGATTAATATAGTTTGGCATATTGGCTTAGTTAGTATTGATATTTTATCCCTCACATATTTTAAACTGCATAGTATCAATTTAAACAGTATTTTTGGTATTTTATACTACTTTTTGTTGTTATTTGGAATGACCACTTATAAAACTTGGAACATTTCCTGACTTCAAATTATGTATTTTAATGGTCATATTTGATCTATTTTATTCACTAACTCTTTTGTCCTCACATTATTTGGCAATCCAGTCCTACTTCTGACCTGGTATTGTTATTATATCTCAACTTTAGAAGTACTTCCGTGTACTGGCTCTTTTGTGTGTCAACTTGACACAAGCTAGAGTCATCAGAGGAAGGAGCCTCAGTTGAAGAAATGCCTCCATGAGACCAGATGTAAGGCATTTTCTCAATTAGTGATCATTGAGAGAGGGCCCAGCCCATGGTGGGTGGGACCATCCCTGGGCTGCTGGTCCTGGATTCTTAAGAAAGCAGGTTGAGCAAGCCAGTAAGCAGCACCCCTCCATGGCCTCTGCACCAGCTCCAGCCTCCAGGTTCCTGCCCTGTCTAGGTTCCTGTCCTGACTTCCTTCAGTGATGAAGAGCGATGTGGAAATATAAACCAAATAAACTCTTTCCTCCCCAACTTGATTTCTGGTCATGGTAAACATCACCATGTAGCAACAGAAACCCACCTAAGACATTCCTAGAATCTCATATCTCGACCAGCCTAGATTTGGGGTGGGATTGTTTTTCTCTCCCCGCCCCGATTTCCTTTCTTCCTGAATATATTGAAATCATCTGAAATTTAGTTTTTACCTTTGAAACAGTATGTTTCGCTGGGCGGTAGTGGCTCACGCCTTTAATCCTGGCACTCGGGAGGCAGAGCCAGGTGGATCTCTGTGAGTTCGAGGTCAGCCTGGGCTACCAAGGGAGTTCCAGGAATGGTGCAAAACTACACAGAGAAACCCTGTCTTGAAAAACCAAAAAAAAAAAAAAAAAAAAAAAAAAAAAAAAAAGAAACAGTATGTTTCTTGTATTTTAGGAATTCTTTTTTAAAAATTGCTTGTATATGTGTGTGTATGCAGTGAATATGTGTGTACAAGTGTGTACACATGTGTACACATCCATGTACATGAATGTGAGACTGCAGACTGAGGCTTCTACTGTCCTCCATTGTAGCAAACAGGTTTTGTAGTGGAACCCAGGTCACTTATGTCTCATACTAGTGAGTGGATGAGCCTGATTGGTGGCTACTAAGTTACCTGCTGAAACCCTGACTGGAAAGGAGGCTGAGAAGATCATCTCTGGTGTCTATCTTGGGAAGGTGAGGTGCCTGCAAGCCAGAAAGTTTAAGCTTCCCACAGAGGCTGATGGCATCTAGGTGGTGCTGGATAGGCAGAGCCAGACAATGTTACCTTCCATTTAATTATGAAATTTCTTGCTGCAATTGCATGGTGCCTGGACATTAATGTTTCTGTTCGGTTTTAGCAATAGATTCCTTTAATTCATTTAAACATAATTTCACTCAGGCAAAAGTTTTGAATGAGTTGCTATTTAGTCATTGGTTCTATAATTTTAGTTTTGGTAATTTTTTTTATCACTTAGATCATTCAGTATTTATATCAATTTTATTTGGGAAATTAATCAACCAGTTTCTTATTTGTGACTAATTGGGTAGTAGTACCTTACTTGTATTTTTAGATTTTCAGGCTTCTACGTTTTTTTTTTTTTTTTTTTTTTTACCGGAAATAACATGACATTGTAATAAACCTGAGGTCAGTTTTCTGAACACCACTCATCATACCTTGCTCCACTTTGGCAGCCATGAGTCTGACAAGCCCTGGATCTGCAGCTCTTTGTGCCCGTTCAGATTGATTCGCCTGTGCCTGATAAATGATCATGCACTGTAAACATTCAGTGTGGCAGTTTTGAATGGATCCTTTTTTTTTTTTTTTTTTTTTGGTTTTTCGAGACAGAGTTTCTCTGTGTAGCTTTGCACCTTTCCTGGAACTTGCTCTGTAGACCAGGCTGGCCTCAAACTCACAAATATCCTCCTGGCTCTGCCTCCTGAGTGCTGGGATTAAAGGTGTGCGTCACATGGATCCTATAAATGAATCTTATTTCTTAAAGTTTTATCTTTATTTATGTGTATGTATGTGCCCACAGAGGCCAAAAGAGGGCATCAGATCTGGAGGTGAAGCTCTGGGCAGTTGTGAGCTCCCTGATGTGGGTACTGGCACCAGCACATGGTTCTTCTGCAGAAGCGACCCCAGCTCTTGACCACTGAGCTGTCTCAGCAGCTGCTGTGGTTGGCTGGGACTCAGTTACTTGGTTACAATAGCATACTGTTGTTATAATTGATTTATAGCTTAAGCTAAGTATTGTTCACTATACACAAAGATTTTGGGCTAAACTTATTTGGGCATGGAGACTAGTTAAGGCCAAATTATTTTGGTTCATTGGGATAAAGTTTGAAAATACCATACTTATGATCAGTTAAAGCTGATTTCTTCCCAACATGTCATAGTTTGTTTGTTTGTTTGTTTGTTTTTAAGTAGAAGAATGATCATATGAAAGAGAACCAGCTTATGAAGCTGAGGGACTCTAAAGAGGTCACCAGAAGACACTTTGCACAGGCTGAAAAGAGAATAAAACCGTAAACTTTACTTGCCTTTTACTCTCCGGTGGTGTCTGTGTTTTGTAAGCCCTGGGCTCTGATGGAGAGGTCTAAAAAGTATGTTTTGACACAAATGTAGCATGGGAATGACCGGTCACCTTGGTTTCCTTTTAGAGTGATCAGTGTGGTTGGCTGGTCCCAGGAGAAGGCTATACCCTTGCAGCCACTGAGTCTCAGCAGCTTGCTCAGATTGACACAAAACTCCAGGAATTCTCTGTGGTCTCGCCAACCGTCTTCAGCCTTTATCCAGGACTTGAGAGTCAGAGCGATAAGGTATGTTTTTTGGTTTTGTTTTTGGAGAGGGGAGGACGAGTAGAGACAGGGTCTCTCTATAATCTTGGCTGTCCTGGAACTCCCTCTGTAGAACAGGCTAGCCTCGGATTTACAGAGGTCTTCCTGTTTCTGCCTCCCAAGTGCTGGGACTGTGGCCGAATGATAAGGTATGTTTCACTAGGAGCACTGCTGCAAACATGCTGCAAAAGCATGTACTTTCTAATCTCAGCTGAAGAGGTTTCACCCCAATTGCTCCTCTGTGAGCACAGCTGCAGACATCTCAGTTTTCCCAGCACTGGGTACTTTCTTTTGGTTATTTCTCTTTCTACCCATTTTTCTGTCAGTTGAGAACTTTCTGGGATGGGGCAATTGAGAAGCTACTACTTATTTTAATATTATCGTATCTTTATGATTTAAGGTCGTTCTTGGTCGGGATTGGAGAGAAGGAAGAGAAGTTAATAGTATTCATTGGCCCTCTGTGGCCTTTCCTCTGCTCTTCTGGTTCTAGATGAGCAGAGCCAGTCATGTGCCCCTCACTCTCATGTTCTTCCTCCTCCTTTAACAGCGAGAATGAAGCTGTGCGGTGGTAATCTCTCTCCTCTGACTGCTCTGAAGTAAGTGTGACTGGCTCCCTCCCAAATTCTTCTACAGAGTGTAGAGTGTAGAGACAGAGAAGAGCAGTGTGGGGCACAGGAAGCCTCCCTCCTTCCTGCTCCTCTCCTGCCGGTGCCAGTGGTCTAGTTAGGGCTTGGTGGTATGAAGAGAAAGTGTGTGTGTGTGTGTGTGTGTGTGTGTGTGTGTGTGTGTTTTGCTCTTTCAAAAACTTTAAGTATCAGTAACTTACAGTAAGTCCATTCTAGAAGATACAGTTACCTTAGCTAAAGAAACTGTGTAAAGATGTCCCAAAGAAACAGTTGAATAACTGGTGGCATCTTGGGAGCTATCTCAGCTTCCCTAGGTTAGGATTCTAAGGTCCAGGAGGGAGCCATTCCTGACCCCTTGGGGAGAAGCAGTAGTGGTATTGTTCCCAGCACTAATTTCTGCATTGGGGTCAGAGTTCATGGAAAGAGAGGATTGGAATACTCCTTGTAATTGAATGTGCCCTGGGACTTTGACACAAGTTCCTAGAGTGTGTTTTGTTTGCATTACCAAGATCTGCCTCTCAAAAAGAGGTAGTTAAGATGCGTGATACAATTGCCTGGAGGCTCTCTCTTTTCATGTTTCATCTGACTTCTTGTTGTTGGTAGGTTCTAGGACAGCTATGGTCTAAAGCTCAACAGTGTTCGTGGAGACACATGATGCCCTTGGCATGGCTGTCAGCCATTCTCCACAGAGGCTGAGAACGTAGAAATGCAATTATATTGTGAATTCTTTGCTAGATTTTGTTTTTATCATCGGAATCACTGATGTACCACTGTGCTGGTGCAGGCAGATCGTGCAGTTTTGTGTGAAACGACACTTTTTCACAAAACAAAGAGAAGACTGCACCTGGGGTTCCCACTGAGTGCAGGAATGGACCAGGAGCATAATAGTTGCTGAAAAGAAGTAACTGATGCTTCTTCCTTGCAAGGCAGCAGATATTTGGACGTATGTTCAGTTTCCTCTTGGAGCTTCTAGTGCAAACCAGCACAGCACATTGAACTTTCAAGGAGAAATGCAAACCTAGCAAATTATTTCATGGTAATCATTTTTGAATTGTGAGATCTCCAGAATAAGTTCACTGAAAAGAACGCATAAGCTCTTTATCTCTGTGTAGTTGGTGAATGGGCCCCAATCTGTTGTTGAGCACAAACACTTAGCGTTTGAATTCCCTTCATTTTCATTTTTCTGCAAACCATTAGGCTCATCAGCAGTTTTTCTTCATGATCCTTTAGAAGAATGTCTTTTAAGTGGAACATAAATTCCTAGTTAAAGACTTCTGTTGATTTGTGTGTGTGCGCGCGCGCGCATGCATGTTCCTGTGTGCCTGTGTGTGTGCATGCATATTCATGAGGGTGCTAGCAGAGGCCAGAAGAGGGTGTCAGAGCCTTGAAGCTGGAGTTGCAGGCAGTTGTGAGCCACTCTGAGTGCTTCACAAGAGCAGCAAACACTTTTAACTGCGGAACCATCTCTCCTGTCCCCAAATTTCTACTTTCAAAAGAATTCAGCAAACATTAACCTAGGGCTTACTGTATATTAGGAACCACAGGGGCTTGAAGACCAGTCAGGCACATGGGTTACCTTGGAGTACAAAAGCCTTGCTTTGAGTAACATTATTTATACTGAGCAGGTTATATTTAGGAATATATATGTATATACATATATACATGTAACAACAATAAAAAATAAGAGTTCATTCATGTGTCTGCCTCCAAAGAATGAAGACCCGAGTTTGAATCCCAGAACCCACCTCGAAAAAACTGCAGAAGCCTGCCACCCCAAAGCACAAGGTTGGAACTGGTGGCTGTGGGGCCAGATAAATTCACAAATGGGCTTCCTTAGGCCCACAAAGTGTTTGCAAATGTTTGTAGTCAATATTTAAAAATTAAGTGAATTCAAATGAAAATTCTAATTTCTAGTTTTTCTTTGAGAAATTAGAAAATATGGCAACACTTTGCCTGACTCCTTGGTGTCAGCTAGTGGACCAGACTGAGCTGGGCAGCAGCTGTTGCTTTCTCTGGTTCTCCACTCTCCTTCCACTCACCATTTGGTATCATGTTGTCAAGAAAATGGTGTTCTGGACAAGTTGAAACACACAGGCTCCCTGACGTAGCTGCTTGTGGTTACTATATGATGTTAAGTTGGTAGGCTTGGAAACCTATGAGGCATACTTGGAGGGTCTCTAGAAATGGTCACACAGATTACCAAAGCTCTGGTCATTGCAAAAGGGAAGGGACATCACTTCTCCTTGTCCTTAGAAGTTTGCTGGTTGTGACTGTCCTTATATTAATTGTATGCCTGGTGCTCTTAACAATGGGAGAAAAAAGTTTTTTTTGTTTTTGTTTTTGTTTTTTGAGACAGGGTTTCTCTGTGTAGCTTTGGAGCATTTTCTGGAACTCACTCTGTAGCCCAGGCTGACCTCGAACTCATAGAGATCTGCCTGGCTCTGCCTCCCGAGTGCTGAGATTAAAGGCAAAAAGGTTTTTTTTTTTTTTTTTTTTTTTTTTTTAAGAAAGATTTATTTGTTTAAGTATGTTAGTACTCTATCTGCATGTACAACTTTATGCCAGAAGAAGACATCAGATCCCACTGTAGATAGTTATGAGCTTTGACTGTGGTTGTTTGATATGTGGTTGCTGGGAATTGAACTCAGGACCTCTGGAAGAGCAGCCAATGCTCTTAACCATTGAGCCATCTCTCCAGACCCAACTATGGAAAAAAAAAATTTTAAGTAGCGTTTGTCTTTTCCTCTGTGAGAACAAAGCACATTCCATCATGGCTGCCGTGATATTAACAGTATTGTGGTTGCAGTTTTCTCATGTACTTCTAATTCTCATCTTATGGGAGCCAAAGAGAAGCAATGGAAGCAGTTTTTATCCATAAGCTCTGTGGATTAACTGTGCACACCTGTGCTTACCAGGCTCTTGACTTACCAGCAAGTCAGGTCTTTCTCCATATTGGAAATCCCCCTTAAAGTTGAGTGATGGCATTTAATTTTGTTTTTGTTTTTGTTTTTTCATTTGTACATAGACTAGATTCCAGCTTTCTTCAGAAATATCTATGATATGGGAGTTGTGTAACGTCCAGTTTTTTAAATCCTCAGCAACTGGATTCAATAATAAATGCTATTCTTCTTGGCTCTTGTAAGACATAGAGTTTATTCAGCTCTCATGCAATCAGTCTTCCTAAATCTAGAATTCCACTTCACGGTTAGAGTATTTTTTCTCCCCTGGTCAAAGGAGAGTCTTCAGAAATGTCTCTTACTGACAAGAGGCATTTCTTTGTTCTCAAACCAACTAACTGTAATGGCTCTCCTTAGCTTGATTTATTGTCCTGTGCTTAGAATATTAATTCAATCACACACAGTTTGGAAATACAAAAACAAACAAACAAAACCCCAAACCCTCCAATTATTTAGTGAAGAACGTTGTATTTATATTTATCTTTTTCTTGCTAACCACCCCCCAAAACCAAACACACACACACACACACACACACACACACACACACACACACACCCCTGCTGAGAGCAAGAAAATGAGTTTGCTTTGTTTCTTTCTTTCTCAACACTAGCTAAAATTGAGGAGCAATTGACGTGTAATCCTGAAAAATTTCTGTTGCTGAGTCCATTTCCCTCCAGATTTAAAGCATGGGTTCAGAGCAGGAATCCAGTTACCACCACTCAGTCTACGCTGGTTACAAGCCCTGACTTTACCTCCCTCCAGAAACCATGGCAGTGTGTTTCACGAGGATCCGTGTTTGCACTGAAGGATAAACACGAACTCACTCCAGCATTCCTTGCCTCCAGAGCTGGGCTGTCAGAATTCTTATTTAGATCTGGAAATCACTCTCGCTCCCCATTTTTACAGATTGTTTCAAATTTTGTATTTTGTTTTCTCATGATGCCTCCAATGCTGGCAAGGTTTCTTTCATTCCATGGCAACATTCCAAGATGATAAAAACAGTCTGTTTGAAAGATTTTCCCCACTACATTTGGGAAACTGACCCACGTGGGACAAGAAGTAGGAGCTGGCTTGTAGACATGCAGAGAGTGAGCCTGGACATGCGCCGCAGGCTGGCTTTACCCACACAGGACTGTGTCCTTAACACATGGCTTCTTTGAATATCAAATAACTTAGTGAGCTCTGAGTAATTTCCTTTGTATTTGACTTATAAAAAATGAGTTTATTTAGTTTCAAAGGCCTCTGTTGGATCAGCCAACATCACAGATATTTCTTAAAGGGTAAACTTAGAATCTCTTGGCAATCAGTTAGTCAAATAACAAATATCAATTTACCTCAGGGTTAACTCTCTCCTTGTGGTGCCAGTAGGCACTGAGTACATCACGGGGAGCCTTTGCTGAGTTCTCCATAAAATCCACCCTGACTGACTCAGAGCCACAGAAACAATCTGTTGCTTGGAGAATCTGCTGAGTGAATTATCAAAGATTGTGAAGACAGTTCTGGCTGGTGTTTGCTGCCAGAAAGGAACTCCCACACCAGGCGTCGGCCCTGTCTGCAGCGGGGTCACTTGACGGCACCAGTGACTTTCTTTTTCAATTGTTCTCTCTTGGCCTGTGTTCATCACATGGTACTTGAACTAGGGGGTTCTGCTGTCAGAGAGCAGGACTAAGGGACTAAGGGAAGGTCTCATGTACCCTCCAAGTGCAGAGAATTGCAGAGGAGGCAGTAGAAGGTACGACCTGGGAAGAGGCTATGACATCCTAGTTGCATACCTGACTGTTGTATCAGAGCCAGACCAGAGACCTAACCCCGAGGCCTTCACTTTTTGAATATGGAGAGTACACTCTCTGTCAGAGTAGAACAGAAATAGGGTTGGTAGAATGCCATGCTTGCTTAAAAAATTTTAAAAATGACCTTTCTATGTATGAAATTAATACATTTACTGTAGAAAATACAAGAACCATAAAAAACTAAGAAAATTGGAACACACACACACACACACACACACACACACACACACACACACACACACACATTGCATGTAGGGCTTCATGCATGCTCGTCAAGTGTTCTACCACTGATCTATACTCCCATTATTGAATCAAGTTTTTTTTTTTCAGATCATCAAGTTAATGACTGTTAGACTTCTTCCAGTTTATTCCTGTGCCCAGGCATCAGCCGGGACAAGAAACAGGAAGCACAGCCAGTTGGATTTCAGATGCTGTGCCACTGTGCCCAGCTTTTTCATGGGTTCTGGGGATCCCAACTCAGGTCCTTAGGCTTGTGTGTCAAGTTCACTAGTCATGTGACTAGTCACTCAGGAGAATGTTGTCTGATATGCATTTTGCTGACATTCATTCTGAGTATGATCAAACACTAATCGTGATCAAAGTTCTGAGAACCGAAATTAGAGTTTAGTGGTCAATACTTGTTCAGCAGGTTCAGGGGTCCGGTTTGTGTTGGGACACCTGGGATAGTGGGGAATTAGCAGCTGAGAGCATGGCTGAGGCTTGAATCTAAGTCCCAGTTGATGGCAGGTGGGACTGCCTGGGCCGTACATACCTGGCATCTTGCTGCAGTGGTTCTCTGCAGAGGAGGAAGTCAATGGGATGGCTGGCTGCACTGGGACCCTTACCTTAATTTAAGTAATTCTCAAATCTGCAGGCAGTTGAATTTCAAGTGTCAGTTTGCTAGCCCTTGCCTTTGAGCCAGAATCTCCCAGGCAGTGGCTGGCCTTCATATTTATTCATAGATCTTGCAGATGACACTGAATCATGCTGAAATTGATAAATTGCTGGTGAATGGTCTGAGTTCAGGCAGCAAAAAGAATGAGGTGCTTTGATCAGGGAGACACAATAATCTAGAGTGCTGAGTCCTTTTGGTGACTAGCTATGGGTAGAGAATGAGAACAGTGGGATCCTACTGTTATGCCAGTTTCCTGTGTGGCAACCTGGACAAGGATATCTGTGGAGGAGAAGAGAGGCCATTCAGTTTTAGATACAGACTCAACCTCCCATCAAAATGAGCCCACTTCTGGTCACCTAGAAATGCTATTAATTTTGAGCAGCCATGCTTCTGTCAATGTGCTTGGCAGCTGTGAATCGGTCAGGAGGTGCTTCCTTTGTATAGTACTTCTTGTATTCAAAAGACACATCCAGCTTGCTGGGTACCGAGCTTTGCCGCGTGTCTTTTACATGCTAGGATGACTTTTGGCCAGGTCTCATCAGATGGTAAGACTAGAGCTGAGAGAAGCTGATTCATTTCGGTAATGTCATCTTAGTCAGGAGCCAGATGGCACCAAGAGTCAAAGCTTCTGATGTTGCCAGTCCAGTTTCTCCCGTTGTTACACAGCTGCCTCTGATCACGGATGGGCAGGCTCACCATGTATGCGGAGCAGCAGCAGCAGCTGTGGTTACTCACACAGTCTCATGCAGCCACCGTTCAGTATAGGTGGTGAAGAGCTCATGAGGCCCTGCTCCTAACTGAGGAGTTATTGGCAACCGATAGCCGCTGGGGGACGGAGACCCATTTTTCTTTGGAGGTGTGGTCACTGGAGGTGTGGATGCCCCCACAGCAGTGCACACATGGGCAGCACTAAACAGATGTAGTGGGTTATATTTATTTATTTTTTAAGGAGGAGAGGACATGAAATTTGGAGATGGGCATGTTGGGGGGGAACCCCTGGGGAGCTGGAGGGATGAATGGGGAGTGGATATGATCATATTTCATTGTACAAATGTATTTGCAAAGAATTAGAGAAATTAAAGAAATGAAAAAAGAAATGTATGTGACAGACTTGAAGTCCAGAAAAACTGCAAGCCGGACTCAGGCTCCTGCCCAGCGGTGGTTCTCTCTACTGTACCTTCCTGCTTTTCAGATGATGCCAGACACCGGGTTTACCTCCCCATTTGTTTATGTGTATTTGGACTTTTAATTCCTCAAATAGGAAAACTGAAAACCTTTCTAAACACGGGTTGAAGTGAAGAGAAGAGACTCCGAGCAACGCAGTTGACCCTCAGGTCTCAGTCACCTTGGAGGGTCTGTGGCTGTGTCTTAACTGGCCTGTGAGTGAGTTCTTTTACTTTGAATTTAGGAAGCTGACCCCGACGAAGAAAGAAATACGGAGCCAACCCCAGGAGAAAAGATACTCCAGGACAGCAAAGAGCAAAGGGACCAGCAGTCTCGGCTGAGAGCCATTGATGGGAAGCTGAGAGAAATCAATGAACAGGTGTGGTCTTTCTCACTTAACACCTAACCGGAGCCATCATTGTCCTAAAAACACCATTCAGTTAGATTGTTTTTAATCAGCCAGGAGAACTTGCCAGTCTAAATGAAAGCAAAAAATATGACTCATAGGACTTAAGATGACAGTATATGATACAGTGATTTGTATAATGTTACCCATAAAGTACTATCTGAACTCAGAATCACTGTCTGTGTCTAACAGGAACACACATGTTCCCTTGTGGAAAATATTCAGCTTTTCAAAGAAATCCCATTCTTATGTATTAGCTTTAGTGCTTAAATATTCATATGTATTGTTTACAATAAATACATTTTTAATTTTAATACAGTATAAATAATTTTAGCCTACTTCATAGTTTTCTTGCTTTTTTTAAAAAAAATACGTTTTTGAGCTAGAGTCTCAGTGTAGCCCAGGCTGGCCTTGAGCTTTGTTTTTAAGGAAGGAAACAGTTTGAGAGTACAGTACACCATGGCAGGGAAGATGTGGTGGTGACAGTGCCCTTAGCCTCCAACTGTGGCAGCAAGAGCCAGAGGCAGCTGGTCACATGGTGTCTGAAGTCAGGAAGCAGAGAGAGCAGAGGACAGCCTCTGAAGGTTGCTTCTGGGGACCGCCTCATCTACATTATTTTCTTATTCTTGACCCTGTAATGGAGTATCCTTTCAAGATCACTGCTGCTTAAACCTCATGACCTGAGTTCAAATCCTGGAGGTCATGGTGGGAGCAGCTCTTGAACATTTTCTTCTGTCCTCCACACCCGCCCACCCTCACTCACATGCACGCAAAGCACACACATATCACACACACACACACACACACACACACACACACACACACACACACCACATGCACACATTATAATGATAAACTAATTTAAAGATGACTAGTTTGGGAAAAAGAGGTATAATACACGGGCACAGAATTGGTGAGTTGAGGATCAAAGCCACAGCCCGTCTCAGGGATGGGAAAGAAGAGCTAAACCCAAAACAGGAGTCCTGCCTGTTTCCTACTCCTGCAGACACCTGGCTCCCAGGCCGGACTTTGGAGCAAAGGCTGGAAAAGCCACTTCCTTCTGTGCTCTGGATGGTCGCCGATGGTTGCTGATGCACATTCATCTTGGTCAGGGTTAGCTGAGAGAGTGGGATTCAGCCATTCTGTAGATGGCCTCGGTGCTGTTGGTGCCAGTGGACTCAGCTGTTAGGAGCTATGGGAAGAAGCCACACACACAACGCAGTGAAGTTAACTCCACACTCTTGGTGTGGCATTGCACATTCACATAGGGCCCATAAAGCAGCTACATAAAACAGCCTCCCTAGGCAATCTCCCCATACACATGACAAACAGTCTCTGGGACTCTTGTTCTTTCCTCTATCTGAGACTTGATTTCTATTGTTTTGGGTGTTCTTGCCCCACCCAGTCTTCTAAACAACCCCCCCCCCCAACTTTATAACTTCCCAGAGTTACAGTCCTGTAATGCAAGCGTCTGTTGTGGGCACCATGGTTATGATCCAAATTGCTTAGGCTTGAACCTCAACTTTGTGATTTTAGTATATTGTGAAAATTTTTCCCAAGGGGACATGAGGACAAGTTTGACTCCACCGAAGTTCACCCTGGGAACCAATGAGTTTATTAGGCTTGCTTAGAGATCATGAGTGAAGGTTATGGGCAGGTCTATGCATGAGCTCCACTAGAAGGGATACACCACTGTGGATGGTGGCCTTGCATGGCTGCAAGGATGCAGTCCTTCCCCAGCCTTCCCCAGCCCCAAGGTCACACAAGATTAAGGCATGATCTCATACTGGGAAGAGTGGATACTCAGGTGAGGGTCCAGTGACCTGCTTCATCCCCTCCTCCTCCTTGGAGGGAATGCCGAGGCAGCTAGCTCAGTTGTGATCTTTTGTGAGCAGACACAGCAGACACACCAGTCTTAGGTCTTGGTCTTGTTCTGCTCTGAGGATAGGACTGTGCAACTCAGTAAGACGGTATTTGTGTGAGCTTATTTCTAGACAGAGGAGGATGGAGTCCATGCTATCCTTCTCCTGACTCAGGACGAAGTGGGGACCAAGAAAAGCAGGCTTGGAAATGGAGAGTGAGAGAGGTTCCTGTGTGCACCAGGGACGGTAGCGAGGAGCAGAAAGGACAGTATTGTCTGTGAGGACTAATGAGTATTATGTCTGATGAGTGCCCAAGTGAGCCACAGCCCACCTGAAGCCTGTCCGCAAAGATTGCAGGTCTCTCTGACAGCCTTCCAAAAAATGGGCATTAAATTGAAACAGGGTGAGGAGAGCTTGGATAATGATAAATGGGGGGGGGGGTCAAAGGGGCAAGGGAGTTGATGATAGCCCCGATTTCATGATCAGAGGAAAAATGAATGCAGTATGTGTACTCCAGACATCAGTTATTTGTTCCAGTTTCAGACTTACTCTGTATAACAGCACGGAGTCCATGCTAACTGTCAAATGTATGAGGTAGATCTCAATATCCTGAAAAGAAGATGTACAGATATATATAGAGAAAGATGTCATTGCATGAATCAGTGATTGTTGTGATTCCATTTGTATGGAGAAGTCAAGGGGAAGTCCTGGACCCATGTATGTCATATGCTGGCAGTGATGGCTTTTAGTGAGGCTAGGGATGATGGAGAGCTGAAGAGAGGAAATACATTGTTTATGACATGCTAAAGGGGAAAGCATATTGGGACTAAGGTGAATTTTATATTTTGTTTCACACTTTTCTCTATCTTCCCAACTTTAAAAAATATACAGGTGTGGTATTTTCAAAAAGCATTAATGTTTATGAATATGAGGATTTATTGTTGTTTATTGTCCCTTGCCTGATCAGTGATCTTTAAACATTTAGAGACAGTCGTTACAACAAATGAGATTTAGTCTTACTGGTAACTCAGCTTCACATTCACACACTTGTTAGGCACTGTCTACATCTGCTAGACCAGAGAAGATATCAGCGATGTGCCGTGATTGTGTGTGAGTGGAGATTGTATAAGTTGTGGCCCAGTAATAATTGAACATATTGCTAGATATATAAATTGTTTTTTTTTTCTCAGAAAACAGTTGAGTAATAGATATGTCAGGTACTGTAACATTATTTATGTTTTTGCCCATATAATCTCACTTTTGGAAATATTTCCAAAGAAATAATATTCAAGGAACACCAAGCCAAACAAAACAGGAAGCAACATAAATGCTCTCGAGTTAATGAATGCTAAAGGAATTTACACACTATGTATGAGCCCAGCTAAGACTATGGCAGGACACTAAAAATAGTGACTATGTGGACCTCATCGATATAGGACTTTTACATGGAAATGTTTGATAGAAAACATAAAAATCAAAGCCGAAGGTCGATCTTACCAGCTATATGTAATGTATATATACACATTCATGTGTAATGTGTGAGTAGGAATAGCTTGCCTTTATTCGCTTCCCATTGATTTTCCATTTCTTCTAAAGGGAGAGGAGTCATAACTGAGGTCATCCTATAATTTCATTGTATCATTTAGAGATATTCTAATCCATTGATATAATGATGGACTTCTTGATAATTTAAGAAGTAACAACAATTTATGCCTTATCTAAGTTCTAGTATCTAAGTATCTGAGGCAAAAATGCCTTTAAAGAAGTAGTTTGGTAATTCCACCGTTCATAGCTTTCCATTTTAGATTTCGGATTTTCAAAAGAATCAGTGATGTGCCTTTACCTCAGTGAGCCCATTAACAATACAATGGACAGTGGTTTGTTAGGATTGGGGAGAGCTCTTCACGGTTCCAATCATTCCAAAAGCTCCGACCACACTTTCCAGGTCTTTATTGTGGCTCCTTTGAGGTTTTCTTTTTCTTTTTTTTTTATCTTTTGACGTTGCTACTACATCTCTGCACATTCCTTCCTGTTTCTGTTTCCTGGAAACCACAGTTTGGCCTTGTTTGGTGAACTTATGATTGCATCAGGGTGGCTAACTCTCTAAGCCCCTTGCTGAGCATTGAGGATAAGAATGTGGTTCACAAAGGGCTATCAACCCTTCTGTTCTTATTTTGACATGTGCTTACATTCCGCCTGCTATAAGAATAGATGGAGCCTGGTCAAAGCCCAGGGGATTTTATTTGCTCAGAGAATGGGCTGGAGGACCTAACTCCAGTTGTTGAACACTGGGAAATAAGTTGTAGAGCGTGGAAGTGTAATCATCACACAGGCCAGTTCTGTAGCATATAGAAACCAAGGTACTGAACAGATAAATGATTTTTCAAAAGCTCACAAGTACTTAACAGTAGGCTTAGGTGAAACTCCAGTTCTCCTGGTACCTTAGTCCGTGAACTTCTCAAAAAATATAACTGTTAATTGCTTCTGTGTGGGTCAGCCATTTTCTATGTGGGACTTGTGACCACCTCATATGGACTGTGCCATCATGCCTGGCTTTCTTATATTGTTTCTGGGAATTCAACTGAGGGCCTCATGCTTACACAGCAAATACTTCACCAACTGAGCTCTCTCTCTCTGGTCCACATGCATAGAACTTTTATTAGAATATTTTCAGCTATTATCCATCTCTTGGCATGCCTGATTTATGAATTAAATGTATGCATGGATGTATAAGAGAACACATAGAAGAGATAGGGTTTGGCACTAACTGGGGTTTTAGGCATCCAGTGGGGCTCTTGGAAGATGTCTTCTGGGATGGACACTGCCTTCTCTTTTCTCTTCTCCTATCCTCTCTTCTCTTCTCCCCCTTCCCTCCCCTCCCCCTCTCCCCTCCTCTCCCTCCCTTCCTTGTTTGTATTTTGAGACAGGGTTTCTCTGTGTAGCCCTGGCTGCCCTGGAACTCACTCTGTAGACCAGGCTGGCCTCAAACTCCATAGAGATCTGTTTGCTTCTGCCTCCTGAGTGCTAGGATTAAAGACATGCACCACTGTGACTGGCTACTGCTTTTCTTATGGTTGTCATCTAAAGCTACTTCTATCCCAAAGAAAGGTCTGACTAAGGCAGTGGCACACAGTGACAGTTGTCAGGGGTCTGCTTGCTACTGGTGGCTAAGAAACTTTCCCCAGAGTATAAATCCAGGTACTCCCTGCTTTATCGAGGAGGATTTGCTGACTGGCACAACTCCTTTGTGAAAACCAGTAACTGACAATTTGAGGGCTGGAACGAACCAGTAAATTGCTGTGAAGGTCCACGAGTTCAGTCCTTTCTTTGTGTAGATACCAATGCTGAGGCTTTGAGCACCCGAGCTTCCAGGTCTCAGTACTTCTGACTCTCCTCTTTCTGTTCTCTATGTGGCCTGTATCTCCTGGACCTCAACTTTAATAGATCTACTCTTGATATGGCTATGTTCTGCTTTGGTGTTTAACCATTGGCTCCCGCATGGCAGGGGATTATATGGAGGTTCACTCCCTGATATACAGGACTTAGAGATGATCTGTGTATTAAATTCCTGTTCCTTGTATCTTTTGTTTACATGACACGATACCATTGGTCTCTAGTACTGTATTTTTATACTATTATTTTCAGAGAAGATGTGGTACATGAAAAATATCATCCTTAAAATTCTACCTGAAAATTTTATTTAAAAAGTTTTTCAGGGCTGGCAAGATGGCCCAGTGGGTCAGGGTTTCTGCTGCTAGGTCTGGTGATCTGAGTTCAATTCTTGGGATACGCATGGAGAGAAAGAACCTACTTTTGCAGGTTGTCCTCTGATCTCCACACACACAAACACACAAAAATAAATAAAAGTGAAAAAAGTTCAATTTTGATTTTTGATCAACATTGTATATTAACCTAAATATGTGTTTACCTTTGCTTTAAAAATTAAGACAACTTAAAAAGATACATTAATAATAAAACGAGGTGTGTGTCTGTAAGGGCAGAAATTCAATAGAAATGAAAATATCAGTGTTCCTTAACCTGAGAGTTCACTAAGGTGAGATTAGAGCTGCTCACGTGAGCTGGGATAGACCAAGCCCTGAGGAGGTAAGGGGGTGCAAATGTGAGGTTTTCAGGGGTATGGAAGAAGGTTGGAAAAAAGAAGGAGTAACCTGAAAAATGTTGCCTGGATTTATGAGTCAGATAAGGTTTCATGTTTAGAGACAGCATGGCCATGCAGCCAGATTCTGTGCCAACTTCTGGGTAAGACAGTTCTGGTTTTACTTGCCTGACAGACTAGATGTCTGGAGAAACTCAAAAAGGCCCAAACAAGCTATATGAGATGCATTTTTAAAGGTAATTTTAAAATTGACTATTTTTATGGAGACATAACCATTAATTTTTTTATGGGGTAGAGTATGATAATTTGGTACATAGCTTCATCAAATTGTAGTGATGAACACACTCAGCCTCTTGAATGTCAATAATGTCTACATAATGGGGACTTTGGTCTCTTTTAATTATTTGAAAAAAATATAAATGATCATAGCCTATAATTACCCTGCATGCTATGGAAAATGGCAGCAAATCCCTCCTGTCTGTGTTATCTAACTTCCTTCTGTTCCCTTTCCTCCACACGCTCCCCAGTCTCTCGTGACCACCATTTCACCTCATTTTTCCAGATCAACATTTTAGTTTCCACAAGTGAGTGAGAACTATATTTTTCTTTCTGTGCCTGGCTTATTTCCCTTAACACTGTGGCCTCCAGTTCCATCTGTGCTGCCGCGAAAGACAGGGCTTCATTTGTTTTTCTAAGACTGAATAACATTCCACTGTGCATACCCAGCACATTTCCCTGGCCTATTTACTCATTGGCGGACATCTTGGTGGAGTCCGGACTTGGCTGTCGTGACTGGTGCAGCAGGGTGGTGTGGAGGGCTGCAAGCGTCTCTTTGGTACAATGACTTCATTGCTTTGAGGCATATACTTGTTGGTGGGATGTTTGAATCGTATGGTAGCTGTATTTTTAAAGTTGTTTCTGTACTGTTTTCTATAATTTTACTAGTTTTTCTTCAATCAATAAGGAATAAAAGAGTTCCTTTTTCTTTGCATCTGCATCAACATTTACTATTTTCGGAGGTTTGGGTACTAGCCATTCTTAACTGGGAGGAATGATACTATGGCTTTGGAAAACACCTGGTGGTTAGTGATGGGGAGAGCATTTTTTTTCAAGCACTTCCTGGCCATTTGTATGTCTTCTTTAGATAGAAGTCCATTCAGACATTAAAAATAGCCGTGTGTAGTCTGGAAAGGAAGTCCTTGTTGGATGGACACTTTGCACATGTTCTCTCCTATTCTCAAGCTCGTGCCCTAACTATCCTGTGTTACCTTCTTGTACAAAACTTATTTGGTGAAATCTCATTTTTACTTTTGTTGACTGCTTTCAGGAGGATATCCCCCAAATTATTTGCCTATACCAATGCCTTAAAGTCTTTCTCCTGTGTTTTCTTGTAGCAATTTTAGAGTTTAATAATCAGGTCTTTGGTAAGTTTTGCATTGGTATTTTTTGTATGGTGAGAGATAGGAAATCCTATGTCACTGTTTTGCATGTGTGTATTCAGTATTACTCACTGCATTCTGCATTCATGTAAAAGACTCCTCTCCAGTGTATACTGCTGATACAATGAAAAGAAGAATCACCTGATGTAGTGGGGAGCTGTTTGAGCCATGCCCTGAAGCACCACCCCTAGTGAGGCAGTTGTAGCTGTTAAACCTGCCTATGACCTTGAGGTACCAGCCTCTGGTGCATGGCCACCAGGGACCCTTAAGACCTGGGATGCAGGTATGCTGGTCCCTCTTGGCTACCTCGTGGTTCTGGATGCTGAGATCTTGGACCAAGCCGTTTGGCATAGGACATAGTTCAACTTTCCTGGACCCTATGATAAATCTCCCATGGTTGTGAGTTTATCCTCCAAATAAATTACTTTGATCATTAAATAGACTCTGTGGATTTACCCCATTATTTGGCACCCAATGTGGGGCACGAACCCACATCCCTGGGATTAAGAGTCCCATGCTCTATCGACTGAGCTAGCCAGTCTAAAGGGATGAGGATTAGTTTTGGGTTTTTTTATTCTGTTCCATTGATTTGTGCATTGATTTCTTTGCCAGTAACATGCTGTTTTGGTTACTGTAGCCTTGTAGCTTTGATGCCAAGCACTGTGATGCCTTCAGCATTTGGCAGGTGGGGGTAGGGTTGCCTGGGCTGTTCCAAGCCTTTATAGTTTCACATGAATTGTAGAGGCTTTCTTTTATTTCTATGCAGGATGCCATTGGTGTTTTCATGGAAAGTTCATTGAATTTCAGCTCCCTTTGGAGAGCACAGCCATGTTAACTGTACTAGTGCTTCTGATCCATGAACATTGGGCATGTTTCTATTTTCTATGCCTTCTATAATTTCTTTCATCAGAATTTTGTAACTGTAACTGTACAGATTATGACTTCTTTGATTAAATTTATTTTTAAATATTGTTTTTGGTAGATGTTGTAAATGGGGCTGCATTCCTAATTTCTTTTATCAACAAGTTCGATATTAGGACATGAAAGTGCTGCTGTTTGTGTGATAGTGTTAGTATCCTTCAAACAAACTGAATTTCTCCATCAGTTCTAATGGCTTTTCAAAAATATCTATTTATTTAATATGTATTTCTGTGTACTGTGTGTGCCTGATGCCTGCAGAGGCCAGGGAGTGTCAGATTCCCTGGGAGTGGAGTTGTAAATGGTTGTAAGTCAGCATATGGGTGTTGGAAATGAAACCTGGGTTCTAGAGGAGCATCCAGTTCTCTTAACCACTGAGCCATTTCTCCAGTCCCACATGGCTTTTAGAGCATGGCTGAACAGGCAGAAAAATAATGGAGTTCCTGGGAGGCCAGAACTGGTAAGACAAGATGAACTGAGATGGAGGTCAGCAACCACTAGAACGGCATTGTCCCTCTATTAGCCATTGATTTCCAAAAGCCCACAGTGTGAGTTTTAACAGGATGTGTATAGGGTTCCAGGAAGTGAAGCCCAAGACGGGGTGCAGGTCAACCAGAACTCCCATGCTGCGTTGGTGCACCATACAGTAAAGGGCCAGCGGAAGAACTAGGAAAAACCTGGGTCTGGAGAGAGAATTGGAGTGTGTGTGTGTGTGGGGGGGGCACATACATCTCTGCTTAGGTTGTGGGTAGATTGTGGTAAAGAAAAATCCCCAATTCTATTGAGAAGTTCTAAGTAGAACACATGGTTTTGAGTTTGCATCCACACTGGTCATAATTCTAGGTCTTAGGTGGGGGGAGCTTCATTCTTGGCTGAAGAAAAGGGAAATACCCTTGAAGAATGAAGTTTAACTAATTCTCACAAGTGAAGCTGAAGGAACACGAATCCGCAATACAAAACTACCTGCTTCCCTCCCCTGCCAATAAACTGTGAGAGGAGTTAACAGGAAGAACCCACTGTGGAGTCACTTCCACACAGACTGCCAAGTTTGGAATGTCCTGTTTCAGAGCACAGCACCACTCCGTTTAGTGTGTTTAAAGGAGTAAAAGGGACTGTGGACTGAGTCAAAAGGAGATTTGAAATGGTGTCTTGCAGTGCTCGCACAAACACAAGTATAAAGAGAAGGACGTGCTTGGGGTTGCGCCTTGATCTTCTACAGAGTCCTGCTGCTATACCTGTCACCTTGTTCTTGAGAGAAGACTGTCAGCGTTTTCAAACTAACCAGAGAAACACTGTTCTGGTGCTTTTAAGAACTGGTAGATAACAGGTGTACACATATACATATGTGTATTATTACAACTTCCTCAAGATAATGCTTTCACTGTTTAGTATCTCCGTTTCCCACTTCCTCATCCTTCCTTCCCCTCCCATGAGCTCTAGGCAATTCTGATCTTTACATTGGCTTATTTTGCCCTTTCCAGTAGGGCACACAGCAGAAATAATACAGTGTGTAAAAAATCTAGATTTGTTCCATTTCTTATTCCTATCTATTGAAGACTCTCCCATGTTCTTTCATGCGTTATCACTGAGGTACCGTCCAATGAACCATGTTCCTTGTTTACCTGCTGAAATACATCTTGATTGCATCCACATTTTGGCAGCTTTAAACCTGCTGTAAGCGTTTCTGTGCAGATTTCTGTGTTGACATGTTTTCAATTTACTTGGTAATGTATCTAGGAGAACACTTGATAAAATTTATGGTAAGCATATATCAACTTGGTGTGAATTTGCCAAGCCATCTTCTACAGTCTTCATTCCCACCAATCAAGAGGAAGAGTTCGTATTTCCCGTCTTTGTTAGTCTCTGGTGTTTTCGTTGTTTAGAATTGAGGCCATGCTAGTAGCTATAAAGCCTGGCTGTTTTAATCTGCAGTTCCTCATCATAAGTGAGGTGGGCTCCCTTATGTGCATCTTTAGCGCATGCGTGTGTTCTTTGGTGGGTTGTCTTGTTCAGATAGTCTTCCTGTTTTCAAATTGGGATGTTCATTTGCTTATTGGTGACTTTTGTTTTTTTCAGATATAAGTTCTTTATGAGTTTTAGAAATATCTCTCCCTTCTGTCTTTTACATTTACGTTCACAACACACTTCTCATTGCTTTGAAGGATTAGTTATATTTTCTTGTTACAAATAAAAAAAATCTATGATATGACTTTAAACACTATGAAACACTAGAGTTTAAAGAATTGTTTTGAGTAATGGAAACTAGAACCCCTAAGACAACTCTGGCCACAGCTGCACACACAGTGGGAATCATAAGCAGATGCAGATTTCACAGCACAGCCTCAGTTTCCCAAGAGAACTCTGATGTCAAGAGCTTTGGAATGGAAATGGCTGTTACCCTAAGAATCCTTCCTGCTTAAAGCTGCATTTAAATGGCACAGATATCCTAGCTCCTATTTAGCTTTAGAACGTCTCTTCACCCTTTCTGGATGCAGAAGCAGTTCCATCTTTCTGGATTCTGCGCTGAGTTTGTGCAGGAACCCTTGGGCTGCATAGGAGACTATTTAAGCTTTGTATAGCCTGGGGACCAGCTTTTCTTTTTCAAGGCAAAGGGTAGCCCTTCAGGTGTCTGTCAGGGCTTCAAAATGGAGGCATCGAGCTGTTACTATCTTGGAGTCATAATTCATGATTAGTTTTATATTACTTTTATTTGTTCCACAAAAGAAAAAATTCGGAGATAATTAGATGCAATCAGATTTCTGTACATTTACTATGTGTGAACCTCACAATGGGAAGTGAGGTATAGACTCAAACTTTTGATCTTGGGGGAAAAGGATGGGACTAGTCACCAAGTGTGATAAAAGAAAACAGCAAGAGACATAGCAAAGGAAGTGCTTAACTTGCAGACAGGGAATGTCAAAATGGAGAGTGATTGCAGCAGAGAGGCAGGAAAGGCTTTGTGGGAACTGAAGCACACATTTATCCTTGAAGTAGGGTCTCATTTGGCTTGGTGAGAGCAGGAGTAAGGAAGACTGTGCTGTGGGAAGGGCCAGCTGTGGAAAACGTGGGCCATGTCAGAGAACAGGTCAGTAGTGCCTGGGGACTAATCACGTGAAGTTTGGACTTTCTGCCAGTGACAGAGATTCACGATATTTTAGAAACCCAAGTTTTGCTGAAGCTAAACTGTGAATGGACTTGTTCAGGCCTGAGTCACTTAGAATGTTTCCCAAGCCGAGAGCACATCATCGGCACCTGGGCAGCATGCTCACATTCTCTACCTGCCTTGGCTGGGCCTCCATAATTGTGAGATCTGCACAACCACATTTCAGTGTCCTTGAAAGCAAAAGACCTCAGTGTAGTGCTCGGAAAGATGGCAAACACAGTGGTTCTTGTTGCAAGATCACCTCGGATCAGTTTGAGTAGATTTGACCTTACAGAGAACAGTGACATGAGTTTAGTTTGCAAATGCCTTGGAACAAAGCTATAGTGTTTGGGGTATGCACTTGTCCTGTTGGATGGAAGTAAATAAAGGGAAGTAAAACTGTATAAGTATAAGGGAGCCATATTGAATTTCAGCCTGTGAATGGCCAGTGAAATTTTCAGAGCAGTTGTTTGATAAGATCTGAGCTGAACTTTCAGCAAATTATTATTGGCTGATTGATTGTGTTTTTAACATCAATGAAGATACATGTGGAAAGTTACTTGAAGGACTATTTAAACACATAGTTTTTCAGAAAATGGAAGAGTTCGTGCACAGATACTATGTTGTCAAAGCTCTCATTCTCCTTACTCTGTGTCCAACACTAAAACTGTGGATTCTGCTAAATTCTTCTGTAATTTCTTTCTCTCTTGACCCTTTCTTCTCTTTCTCTTAAAGACTTGCAGGCATATTGGTAAAGATAGAGTTACAGTAGGCACCCACAACCTCCCACCCTAATCCATTTATTGTCCTCTCTTATTGCAGAATTCTGAGGCAGCCATATTCCTAGGGAAAGCACCTCACTATTCCTTATAGTGGGGGTGGCAGGAGGGGCAGTTCAGGATAATAAGACAAAAGCAGAAGTTTTCTCCTAAGAAAGGACTGGCTGACTTGTGTCTCTGTCCTTCTCTTCTTCATGGTTGGCATTTGAGGATATTGCCTGGACCCTTTGGACCATCCTGAAACCACAAAGGCAATGCAGAATGTGGAGAAGGTTGGGACAGTGAGGATGTCATGAAGCCACTGCCTCACCTTCTCTCTTTACCTTGAGCTGCTTTCTTCAACTAGAAAACAAAAAACAAACAAACAAACAAACAAACAAACAAACAGGAAAACAACTTTGGTGCCGGGTTTCTTTTCTGGAAACCATGGTATTTGATCTTAGAGTTCACCTCTGGGCAGAAACAAGATGATGAGCATTTCCTGCTGGGTGCAGAGAGAGTTCCAGAGTTTCTCAAGGGATGGTCAAGGCACTTCATTGTGTTTACCCTGTGGTAATTGAATTTGAACCCCAAATGGAAAGTTACACATTCTATCATCAGTAGTGATGGGACTCCTGCCCATCACTCAAGCATGTGTGGCATCAAAGACCATGCATAAAAAGCATGTGGGATAAAAGACCATGCATGGGGCGTGGGGCACTGATGACTGATCACAGTAGAGCTGGAACTTCAGGCCAACAGAGTCCCTTGGTGGGAAATAGGTAACTGATGGCAGTTTTGTAGCCCCTGATGATGGCACTGATGAAGACTTATTTTCTAGGGACTACAGTGAGCCTGTAGAGTGTGAGGGACAGTACTAAGAATCCTGACATGACCACTTCCATCCCCAACAAATGCAACAAAAACTACATCATTTGAAATCTCCCAATAGTTAAGAAGGTAAAAAGAAACTACCAAAGTCATGTTTAGCCCAACACTCCCCAAATATGTAAATGTGTTATGTCTGCTTTCCATTGTCTCTGAAATGTAGCCTGTGAACTACACAGCACATTGTGGTCTGGACGAGCCTGGTTCACGTGTGTGGCCACACAGGGGTAGTGAGTGTTGTGGCCCCAGAGAACGAAGTGACATAGGTAGTGTTCATACATATGTAGTTATCCTTTTCAAAAGCGTTTTAATCAAAATTTTAATTTTCTAATGCTATAGGAGAAATTTCTAGAAGACTCTAACACAAGGAAAAGGTTCTGTGGCAGTATTTAACTGTATACTTTCAATGTGAATCTGAGCTGAACAGTTAGATTAGATCTTTAATACTGATGGGTAAGGATGAAAATTGAAATCTTGGCAGTTACTGAAACCTCATGTGCAGTCCTGGAAAAGAAAGAATGCTCTTAATTTTACCTTTTCGGTATTCAAAGAGGTAGGAAGAGTAAATCTTTTTAGAGTCATTCACAACACAATGTCTGTCTAACAGGCTGGGGATCTGTCAACTTGTTTTTCTTTTCTTTTTCTTTTTACCATTGTGCTGTTACAGGCTTTTCCTTCCTTCAGCTGGGAGAGATGAGAAAAGATGAATCTAGGGGTTCAGGGAAGACCGTGCTTCTTCATATTAGAGCTGCTGGGTTCAATATTAGTTGGATCTGTGTTGGCCTCCTGAAGCCCAAGTGTCTCATCAGCCTTTCTATAGGTGCTGTTTGCTGGTGTGACCATTATTTATCCCAGATCATGGGATGCATGAACGATTCCAGGATGTCAGTTGTTATCATTTGATCAACCAGCATCAGCTTTGTGGTATGGTATTTTAGGCTTTATCACCAATAAAATTCTCCCCATAGAGGCACTGAACATTTGAAATGGTTTCTGGCATGCAGTGGCTTTCCCCCTCCTTCTCTCCCTGTCTGCCCTCTCCTTGCTCTTGGACTTCCTTTGCTAGAAGTTTTCCTGGTCTCACCCAGCACCGAGGTCCTGCAGCTGCTCAGACCCAAGTAAACACACAGAGGCTTATATCAATTACAAATTGCATGGCCATGGCCTATGGCTCAAGCTTCTTGCTAGCTAGGCCTTATATCTTAAATTAATCCATTTCCATTAATCTATAAGTTTCCCTGTGGCTTACCAGTCTGCTGGCATGTCTGCTTTTTCCTCTCCTTTCTTTTCCTGTCTATCTGTTTGGATTTTTCATCTGCCTCTAAGCTGCCTTGCCATAGGCCAAACGGCTTTGTTTATCAACCAATCAGAGCAACGTTTTTCACAGCATACAGAAAGATATTCCCTCATCACCTTTCCTTCCTCCTCCTTCTCTGTTCCCCTCTCTCATTCTTCCCCTCCTTCTCTCTTTCACACTCTTCTGTTTTTCTTTGTAACTAGATCACTTTGTAATAGAAAGAAACTCCCTTGGGCTTAACTTGAAACAACAGATAACCATTTCAGAAAATAAAGAAGGCAAATATATTGAGAGATTGCTGTCCAGTTGCAAAGTACTTATGCAAATATAGTCACCATTCAGATTTATCTACATAGTAAAAATTATGTTTTAGGGAACCTGGCAACTTAGAAAAATATGTCTCCCCCCAAACTCATCCTCCTACCATACAGAGACAGAGACAGACACGCACAATACATACACACACAGAGATACACACACACACACACACACACACACACACACACACACCTGTGTATGCACACACACACACACACACACCTATGCACACACACATACACACACACCTATGCACACACACACACCCTTTACTCTTTCCTTTCTTCTGTTTCTCTTTTACTTCTTTCTCTTCTTTCCTTGTTTCTTATTATTTTACAAAGCCTAGGTCATACTCTTGCATGTATTTTATAGTCCCACTCTTTCATTTAATGAAACACAAATCAGAGCAGCAGAGGGATCACTTATGGTTAAGAGTATGTAGTGTGCTTGCAGAAGACCCAAGTTGGGTTCTGAGCACTCATATAGGGTAGGTCATAACCACGTGTAACTCCAGCTCCAGATGATCCAACTCCTCTGGCCATTGAGAGCACCTGCACTCATGTGCAATCTCCCATGCATACACACAATTAAAAATAATAAAAATAAGATACCATGCTAGTATATGGCTATTGAATGATTCCACTCTTGGTTCACTTCTTGTTATGTTTGTTCAATGTTTCTGTTGTTACACATCATGATGAGCACATATTTGTGTAGTATTTTCTTGGATGCTAGAGATCAACCTCGTATCTATCACTGAGCTACATCCTGGCCTTTAGTTTTTTGATCCAGGCCTCCAGAGAGCTTTGAATCTATATTCTCACTGTCAGTGTCTAGAGAGCTGTATTTATGCCTGCAGTGGTATCATTCTTTTTATTTTTGCCAATCTGATAGTTTCAAGATGATGTCATGCCTTAAATTACATTTTTGGATTCTAGAGAATTTGAATGTGTTTTCAAATATTTATTAGTAGTTTGTGTCCTTGAACATTTATTTATCAAGGTATTTTTCTTTCAAAAATCTGCCTTTCTATACATAGGACGTATTAATTCTGTTGTACATGTTCTGCATTTAGCCTTTTCCAAAATGTTAATTCTGATTGTTGTTCCCTGATACTAAGTTTTGTGAGGTGTTGTCTTCTTCCTTATCTTCCAGTGGAGTCATTGGTGAGAATCATATTTGGCTGTTACAACTTGTTTTTCATTTCTTGAAGTGATCCATCAAAAATATTTATTTCCTTTTATGTGAGAGCCCTGCACCACCTCGAGATTGTGTTTTGAGGAATGCCCCTCAAATCCCCAGCTAATTACATTCTCACTAAAGTACCTGGCGTTAGCTTTGAAGATTGCAGCTAATCTCTTCTTTGCTGCTTTTCTTAGGATCTAAGGTTTAGATAAGCGATGACATGTAGCAACAGAAACATCTTTTTTTATTGGTTGAGTCAGCTTTTAGTATTTACATATAATTGAGAAGTAGCAGTTGCACCGTTTGTATTTTTATTCATTTAATTTTTACATTTTATGAAATTGTACACAGCCAACATGACCTAAACTCATCCTTCAGAGAATGCCCTCAGCAGGTTGCTCAAGCAAAGGCTAGTCAACAGTGCTCTTGATAGTCTGTGGAGACGGAGGCACCGTGTGGAAGGGCCACCTACTATCATGAAAACAGCATGGCAATATTAACTTTAACTACGAAAGATAATAAAATTAAGGGCCAGTGAGATGGCTCATTGGGTAAGGCATTTGTTTTGTATGCTTGATGACTAAATTCAATCCCTGGAGCCCACGGTGGAAGGAGAGAACTAACTCTCCAAAGTTGGTCTTTGACTTTCATATAGGTACTGTGGCATATGCATCCCTGCACATAGACAGACAGACAGACAGACACAGACATAGACACACACACTCCACAATAATAATGACAAGAATTTTAAAGAGATGATAAAACTAAATCTGTGCCTCTAAGAATTTAAAATTAAATAGGGGACATGACAAAAGATGTAGCTAGTGGGTATCTAAGGTATATGAATAATAATGAAATGTTTTGAAGGGTAAATTATGGGAGATGATTGGCAAGAAAGAAACCATTGCAGGCAGAGGTTGAGCTGTCATTCTGAGAGGAGTGGAGGTACATGGCAGAAGAAGAACAGTTGGGCACCAGATGCCACGGGATGTCTGGGGCGTGGCAGCCACAGTAGGCAGCTGGCAGAGGCTATCATCAAGGCAGTGGTCAGCAGTGCTCCTGGGTCTTACCCCAGAGAGCCAGTGAGTTCCTTTGCAAATGGCGTGGCTACCACACACACCTCAGGAAAACAGGTTAAAACACGGACACAGGAGAGGCTAGAGAAGTATTGCCTGCAGAGCAGCAACATCGAGGTCTAAGAGACCCAAACTGCAACTCTCCTAGGACTCTGTTTGCTGGGAAAATATTAAAAAAATATAAAAAAATATGAAAAATCTTACTATCAAATTTGGGGCCAACAATGGGCTAAGAAAGAGAGATGTGTGGGTGATTGAGTCTCCACCTACCTCACATTAGGTATGTCTTCAACCTTGTATTGGGCGACAGGTCTCTAAGAATGAGTCCAGGCCTGATGAGGGCTTGGCATTCTGTTGGGCTCAATTGCAGGAACCTCACTAACCATTGCAGGTTGAATTTGGATCACTTTGTTTCATAAGGTTTGGTAGACTTAGTCATTCATTTAAAGTCTTTAGACAAATCCCACAATTCCTAAAGTTTGACATTTTGGTTTCTGTATTCTTAACTACCCCAGGTTGAGGAATGCCCAATGATAACTCACTGTAAATGGAATGCACGGATATCATGGAGATGGCTACTTGCTAAAATCCTTGAATCAGAGTGAAAAAAATACGCCATTTGTAATGTATACTATTCTATTTATTTTTTTAATAATACATCATAGTTCTCAGAGTGTGCATCCCTCTGCAGTTTAAAATTTAATTGATGTGGCAAGTAACAGTTGTGCATCTCACTGACACAATGTGATGTTGCAATGTATGTGTATACAGTAAGAAGATTAAATCCAGCTAATGAACACAGCCATCACCTCACTTTATTGTCTTCCTGCGCATGGTGAGAATGTTTCAAGTCTATTCTTTATATTTCATGCAGTTGAGATATGATCTCCATGTCAATCTCGCAGGTAGGTGGCACGGCCATCATTACTTTCGTTATTGCAGATGACAATACCAAGACCCTGAGGGACATAGGGGCCTTACCCATCCCCCACACTTCCTGCTTTCCAGGAGAGTGCTGTTAACACTGCTATTTTATGCCTCCTTTAACATGATCCTTTGAGTCTCTCCAAGGCAAGATGCTTCTCTTTGTTGCACGTGTCATTTTGTTTCAGGCTGCTTACTCGTGGCATTCAAATATTTGAAAGGTGGATCGATTCTTTCCTGAGAAGGGTAACAGTATGGCTCCAGCTGAAACAGGTGCTCAGGATATTTAACGCTTACTCTGGCAGATGTTTTGGGAAAAATTAGGTGTAGGGCTAGGCCAACCACCACTCGTTCAGCTTGATCCTTCTCCAGAGGCTTATTGTAGTGTTTAAGCTCAGTGGGTAAAGTGGGCCAGAGCGTCTTTGAGGGAGCCTGTGGTCATGGAGTGTGCCTCATTCATCAAATGCATCCACAAGGGCACAAATACAGCCTCTTTCACACCATCTTTATACCATTTCTGTGGCTTGTATACTCGACTGTTCAGGAGCTACCAGACCAGAAAATCCAGCCAGCAAGAAAGCTGGAAGTTACACAGCCCAAAGGTTCACTAAGTGGCGTGAAGCGCTATTGTTTGGTGCATGTGTTAAATCACTGCTGTCAGCGCAGGGATGTTAAAAAATTCCCGGCTAGTAATAACAGGAATAGCACTTTATGGCTTTAAAAAGAGATAAAAGGAAGCTCTTAGTCAGCACTCCGATGGCCTCCCAGCACATGTCGTTGGTTTTATGAGGACTTTACTTTTGGCAGATGCTACAGCTTCTGGCAGCAGACACTCATTATCATATAAATTAAGCTGGGAACTGAGGGGAGGCGCACAGCCTGGCCCTCATGCTTGGACCATGATTTCAAGGGCTTCATTGCCAAGCAGGCATAATGCATAATGCCAGCTAGGGAGGACAGGGCTCCGCTCTGTTCCTTTCCATTGAGATCCACTGCAGGAGCCGCAAGTGGCTTAGCTGCTGTGCACACATTGGGACCATTCTTCCTTTTTTCCCTCCCTGGCTTCTTAAACCAGGGTTGTCTCTAGAGCATTCCATGAATCAGCCTAACCCACCTGCTCTCACTCAGAGGCCCTAATTATGTTCCCGCACACATTCTTACACACTAAATTATAAGTGTCTTCACTTGAATCACTTGTAACTAGTCCCGAAATGGAGGGTTAGTAATCTCCTTTCATAGGGTAACAGGCTTTGGTGTGTCGTATGAGGGGATTAAGCCCTCCATTTAAAAGCCAAGGATAAAACGTGGATGATTTTTTTTTTTTTTTCTGTATTTCATTCAAGCCAGAGTGTAATCCAGAACTCGGTAATGCCTGCTTTACATCAGTAAAATGATGCTCAACACTTAGAGGTAGCTTGGGGATATGAGTTGAGGAGCCCAGCTAGCAGGAGAATAGTTATGAAACTTGGAGTTGAATAGGGATTTATAGTTGCTAAACAGTTCCTGCATACGCTGTTTTGTTTGGAGTTTAAGTAACCCTCGGTGGGGGTAATTTAGGGTTATTGTGAGGTGACTACTTAAGGCCACAGGGTTGGCGGCACAGCTGGTACCCAGACATACATGTCATCTCCTTTTTTTTTTTTTTTTGCAGGGGGTGGGGGAACTCCTTTCTTTCACTTCATTCTATTTATTGACTGCGGGTTTCCCTGCCCCATTAGCTCATTCAAGTTCCTGCTCAAATTATCATCCCCCGTTAATATTCTTTCTGTTTTTTCTTTTTTAGACTACACTTTATGGAAATTGTAGCACCTAAAAAAAGAATCCCTTGGGAACATTCTGTATAGAATTACATTTTGCTGATGGTATAAACATTGACCACACTCTGGCAGAGGAAGCTGTTCTACCTTAAAAGAAGTCTCCCTCTCTTTCCTTCCTGTGCTTCCCGCCTCCATTTCTCACCTGTCTGTCTCTATGTCCCCTCCCTCCCTCCCTCCCTCCCTCCCTCCCTCCCTCCCTTCCTCCCTCTCTTGTCCATCTCTCTGTTCCTGCCCATGCCCTTTCCTTACAAGGCTTTAAGGCTCTTGAAAGAATTGTAAAGGAGGCAGGCTGAGGAAGATCCCTTTGAGAACCATCTAGTACAAAAGTCTTCAGAGCAGAGCTGGGGAGATTCGGATGGGTGGAAGAATACTGAGCCAGCCCTGCTCTTCTCTGTTCCCGTAAAGAAACCTGAGCATCCACCCCACCCCTTTGATAGATTATTCTTGCCTTGTCAGGGTCTTTTTCTTTGGAAAGGACCTTATGTGGCTAATGTCAGAGATTTATTCTGGAGCTTAATCTCCTGAGAAGTTTTAGCCTTGGTGATGCCAGACGGAACCATGGGGGTGCCAGCCAGACGACTGGGACCATGCACTGTCCAGAAGTGCCTGACAAAGGGCAAATGGGGGCTGAGAACTGCTGAGCTCCTTGTGGTCAGTACGTTCCTGGCATGCTGCTTCTCATCACTTCAAATTACTCTAGCCAGCTGTCATTTTAATGGATGCCTTAGTGGGCTCCATTTCCAGGTAGACTGGGACATTATCTGTGTGGCTGGGTTCTGTGCTGGTTCTCAGAGCACATGATACCATTTGTCCAATCAGCAAAGCCAGACACATCACATCTTCCCCTTTTTCTCTTTTCTCCAGTTCGGGGAGAATGTTCTGGTACCTCACTCTTTAGATGGACACAGGAGCCCATCCTTCTCCAGACACTTGAGTTACCCTTGCCATTGTCGGTTTAGACAGGGAAAGGGCTATTGGTGAAATTATTTAGGCCACTCCACATAGTTAAAAGGGAGGTTTATTTTGTGGGTAACTTACAAGTGAAGGGATAGGTAACAGGGTCTGGGAAAGGTGTAGCACAGTCTGGCAGTGTTCTCTGGAGAACTCTGTTCTGTCTACCTCCAACGTCCAGGACCCAGGAACCAAGAGAGCTGGCCCATCTGAATCTTGGGTCTTCAGGGGTCCTCTCTCTCGGTTCTGTCTTGTAGGCATGACAGTTACAGAAGCCTCAAAGTGGGTGGCACTTCCAGGTCAAAGCCCATTACAAAGGGCTGTGTGTTTTGGAGCAGGAGATGACATGAAGCAAGAGTCTGCCAAGACAGAGGGCAAGGCAGAAGCAAACGCATTTAAAATGCTCTTTGGGACCCACCTGAGCCTGTGAGATGTTGGCAATGAGTATGAGTGAATGCGCAGAAGTGCCTGCTCCTCGTTCCTGCCAGCCACAAACAGAACCAATAGCAGTGTTCCAGATAAACAAAATGCCCACAAACAGAACCAATAGCAGTGTTCCAGATAAACAGAATGCCCACAAACAGAACCAATAGCAGTGTTCCAGATAAACAAAATGCCCACAAACAGAACCAATAGCAGTGTTCCAGATAAACAAAATGCCCACAAACAGAACCAATAGCAGTGTTCCAGATAAACAAAATGCCCACAAACAGAACCAATAGCAGTGTTCCAGATAAACAAAATGCCCACAAACAGAACCAATAGCAGTGTTCCAGATACACAAAATGCCCACAAACAGAACCAATAGCAGTGTTCCAGATAAACAGAATGCCCACTTCTCAGACTCTGTCTAATGATGTCACTCCAGTCATGGAATTTGCTAACTATAGATGGTGCAAGGTCATAGGCTGCGCTGATTTTTAAAAAATCTCTTAAAACCTCAACACTGTTTGTTTAGGTTAGATAATAAGTGTTGCATATTCTGTCTAGTGTGCAGGATCCTTTGGCTTGGAACATCCTGGGGCTTTTTTTTTTTTTTTTGTCAAATTACAGGGCTTTGTTTCTTAGTTGTTTGTTTATTTATTTATTTATTTATTTATTTTTCATTTAGTGCTTTTGCTCACAGGGCTTTTGAAGTGACTTGACTACACTTATACACTCAGCCAAAACTCCTGTACCAGCCAAGTTCCATAGCGTGGAAAATCTTAAGAGTCATTTTGCTGAGTCCCATTGTGTCTAAGTGTAGATGTTTAATTTATAGACTCTGGGCTTGGCATTCTGCAGAGGGTGTGGACTGTGCTTTCATCCTCAGACAACAGAAAGGATTCCTGTTGTGTCCCTTCAGAAGATACCTGTGACAAAAAGAATGAGACAGTCATCTCAGTTCTGGACTGTGATCTGGAACGATGCTTTTTGTTTTTCTTTCTTTTTATCTTTCTTTCTTTATTTTTTCCAAGACGGGGTTTCTCTGTGTAGCTTTGTGCCTTTCCTGGATCTCACTCTGTAGCCCAGGCTGGCCTCAAACTCACATAGATCCGCCTGACTCTGCCTCCCGAGTGCTGGGATTAAAGGCGTGCGCCACCGCCAGGCTGGAATGATGCTTTTCTTCAGAGTCAACAGCCCAGTCTGTGTTGAGTCAGCTTGTGCTAGTTACTTCTCTGGTGCTGTGATGAAACGCCATGACCAAGGCAGCTTGCAAAAGAAAGAATTTGGGCTTACGGTTCCCAAGGGCATCATGGCAGCAGGCGGCAGATATAGCCCAGGAGCTCACACCTCAGACCCAAAGGAGGGAGAACTGTGAATGGCATGTGGCTTGGAAACATCAAACCACCTTCAGAGACAAGCCTTCCTCCAGCAAGGCCACATCCCCTAGACCACAGTACCATTGCCTTGGGACCAGATATTCAAATACATGAGCCTATAGGAACATTTTTATTCAAACTACCACACGGGCCTTTGAAGCTGGGTGTTGTTCCCACACTCGGGAGGCTGAGGCAGGAAGAATGCTAAGAGTGTGAGGCTAACTTAGGCTACACAGCGAGTTCCAGGCTAGCATGGGCTACAGGTGAGACCCTGTTACAAACAGACAGACAGACAGACAGACAGACAGACACACACACACACACACACACACACACACACACACACACCAAGACAGGTGCGTAAGACATTCTTTGCTGACTGTATGACAAAACATTGCAGTTAGTAGTTATAGGTAAAATTGAAGTGTGCTTTCTGAGTTTTGTCTTTGTCCATTTGTTAAATGTTAAGTGTGGTACCTGTGTTTTGAGGCACTGTTGAGTCCTTGGGGGCAGCTCTAGGCAATGTGTGGCACCATTTGGAGATGGAGCAGTGTAATGATGCCACCTAGTGGTCACCCTGGGGTGTCTGGATGGTCTTGCCATTTGAAGCTGGTGAATTGCAGGTAGTGCAGGGGCCTCCTGGAGCGTGCCCTTGAGAATGGTGGCAGTTATGAGCACACTTTTGCCCTTGATGGGATAATATTTTTACCATTGCTTTATGACCACCCAAATCCTCTTGTTTCAAACTTATTTGAGATTAGTTTCAGACATTCTTTTTCCCCTAATGTTTGAAGCTATAATTATGTCAATCAAAATTTTGGGTTAAACTTGAAAAATCATAGCTTAGTCATATTTTACCATTTTATCCACATGTTCTCACAGGTAATATTCAGGTGCATGCAGAATATCTGCAGGGTATCCCAGATCCTAACCAAACCTGGATGGTGGCCATTTACAGTGACCTCTCATCAAAGCTTGTTCTTTTGGGAACAATCATTCTTTTGTAGATTAGCATAGGAAAAAAGATCAATGAAAATCTGTGTTTTAGAAAAATGTGTTTTTAGTTGAGTTGTATTCCTCAAACCCCCAGCACACCAGAGAGGCCACAGATAGCCCATTATATTAATCTCTTTCTCTTTTAAATCCTTAAAGCACTGGTAATCCAAAACTATAACAAATATTGAAATTTTAAAAAAATAAACTATTAGTGATAGAGATCTTGAATGTAAGGAATATTCCCAGGGGCCATGGAAGATTGTCTACTTAGTAACAAGAAGTCTTTGAAGGTTCCTTTCCATAAAAGGCAGATGCCCCTCCCCCCCCCCCCCCCCCCGTATTTTTAGGAAAGGACTTTTTTTTTCTGACTCTCTTAGTTAGGGTTTCTATTGCTGTGGAGAGACACTATGATCATGGCAACTCTTATAAAGAAAAACATTTAATTGGGACTGGCTTACAGTTTAGAGGTTTTGTCCATCATCCATAGCAGGAAGCATGGCAGTGTGCAGGCAGACATGGTGCTGGAGAAGCAGCCTAGAGTTCTACATCCAGATCCCCAGGCAGCAGGAAGAGAGAGTGACACTGGGCCCGGCTTGTGCTTCTGAATCCTCAAAGCCCACCCGAAGTGACATTCTTCCTCCAACAAGGCCACGCCTCCAATAATGTCACTCTCTATGTGTCTGTGGGGGCCATTTTCATTCAGACCACCACATTGACATATAAAATAATTTCTTCAGGAAGATTTTACATGACTAGTATTGTGGTATTTTGTGGGTATGCACTTGGGGACATATTTCCATGAAGAATCATAACACGTGATACATACTAGCATTTCATTACACACTAATTCTTTTTTGTCACGGAAATTCTCCAAGGGGGAGTGACATGAAACATTATAGAGACCTTAGGAAGTCTCTTCAGAACATGTTGACTTGAACTAAAGCTCTCCTTATAGATGACTGAATTTGTAGGCAGCCCTGATGCCACACAATTATTAGATTTTATAGCTGCCTAGGCTTACTGGCAGTGACTGCTTAGAACAACTAAACCAAACCAAACCAAACCAAACCACCAAACTAACCAAACCAAACCAAACCAAACCAAACCAAACAAACCACCAAACTGACCAAACAGACCAAACCACCAAACCAACCAAACCAAGCCAAACCACCAAATAAAACAAAATAAACCAAACCACCAAACCTAACCAAACCATCAAACCAAACCAAACCAAACCAAACCAGCAAACCAAACCAAACCAAACCATCAAACCAAACCAAACCAAACCATCAAACCAAACCAAACCAAACCAAACCATCAAACCAAACCAAACCAAACCATCAAACCAAACCAAACCAAACCATCAAACCAAACCAAACCATCAAACCAAACCAAACCAAACCAAATCAAACCAAACAGACCAAACCACCAAACCAACCAAACCAAATAGACCAAACCACCAAACCAAACCAAATCAAACACCAAACCAAACACCAATCCAAACCAGAACAAAGCATGGTAGTGTCTGGGTTCAAACTGCTGGTATTTCAGTCCTCGCTCTGCCTTGACTAGCATGGGGCCTTTAAATAGTTCTCTTTTCCTCCATTCTGTTAGCACAGGTGAGAAAACCTCATGGGGTTGAAGGGAAATGCTTGGGACAGTGTCTGGCAGGTAATCGACATGTGCAAGTAGTTTCCATCCTTGTTATGGTGGGATGGCCACAGTTAAGGACACAGTGAGGAGGTCAGGGAAACACTATTTTATTGAGTAAGAATGGAGAGGAATGGCTGGGGGTGATAGAAGAATAATGCACGGAGGCTGAGGTAATTTGGAAAAGAAGAACTAGGAAACAGATCTGGATTTTTAGCATTCCAAAGTGCAAGATAATTTTAAGCTAGTTTTTCTCATTTGATTTCCCATTAAGGAGAACAAATAGCTCTTGATTCCTGTACTATATGAGTGTGTGCACCGTTCCTTGGTCTTCCATTCAGGGGCTGTTTGGGTTTGTATGAGGTGACAACCTTATAGGTTCAGGTTCTGTTCTCTAACCTTTTAGTTTTTAAGATTTTATTTTATTTTATTTTGAGATGCGGTCTCACTCTGTAAAACTGGCAGGCTTGGAACTTTCTATGTAGATAAGGCTGATCTCAAATTTATAGAGGCCTGCCTGCCTCTGCTCTCTGAGTACTGGGATTAAAGACAGATACTACTATGCCTGGCTTTATTTTATGTTTAAATTATGTGTATGTGTGAAGGGTTTATCTAATTATTCTTTGTCAATAATAAATCGGGAGTCAGATATGGGGTAAGAACCTGAATGATCAGAGGAGGCACCAGTGACTTCCTCTCTTTTCCGTTCCTCAGTCCGAAAGGATCGAGATCTTCTCTCAGCCCTGCCTTACTACTTCCTGTCTCCTCTCTGTCCTCACTCAGTCCTCAAGACCTCTAGGGTTAATTTTGGTCATCTAGTGGCTAGCTCTGCCCTCTGACTCAAAGCAACCTTTATTGTCAGAATGTGATCAAAATATCACACTGTGTGTGTGTGTGTGTGTGTGTGTGTGTGTGTGTGTGAACATGAGTGTAGGTACCCGTGGAAGGCAGAAGACAGCATTGGATCTTTTGGAGCTGGAGGTAATATGCCACTGCGGGCTGCTGATGTGTGTGCTGGGAATCAAACTCACATCTCTTCAAGAGCTCTGAGCTTGTCAGTACAGCTGTCTGTAGCAAATAGCCACAGACTTTCTGAGCAATGCCTTGGTAGAAGAAGTCAAGGCCACACTGGAGTTTTTCATTCCCAATTGGGGTTAAGAGCAAACGTGTGGTTTTTATATCTCCAGTTGCTTTTTTTTTTCCTTCAAAGTAAAATATGTAGGTGTCAGTGTTCAGTGGGCCACATTTCTTCTAATGAAAACAGTGGGAACAAGATGTGTTTTATAGGCATATATAAATGTCAGGTCATAATGATTTTAGTGTGCATGTGTAAAAATGTTTGCTGATATTTAAGACATTAGGCTCTGTAAAGAGAGTAAATCATGGAAAGTAAATCACAATAAATCATCTATATACAGGAAACGGTTGAACACTCATCCGGCAATGACGTTGAGAACATTTTATTTCAGTTTCTGTATCACTTGCATGTTTTCTGGCTTTCAGTAATTCAAACTTTGTCCTAAATGTTATTAGTCTGGGTACTTGACACTGGGCCTCAGAGTTTCAATGATGCCCTTTGTGTTTGGAGATGTGAGGAGAGCTGTCCTTTTGGGGAACTGTCTCAGAGTGACGTGCTGACGCTCAAGCCAGCAACTGCTTTCTTCTGGACCACTCATTTCCTGTCACCAGGTTGATATACCAAGTCCCCCCCCCCCCCCATCTGTCAGGAAGCTCAGGAAAAAAAAACTGTCCTATATCTGACATGGCTACAAGATCTTAGCCAGTGTGTATATGCCTGTGCATCTGGAATAATCTTCACTTCTTCAGTTACTTCAGCTTTTCAGTTGACTGCCCTCCATGTCATACTTAGTTATTGTTAGAAGCTACTTTAAGTCCATACTGGAATAATGTAGCTGGAAGTGGAGTTAAAAAAATAAGATTTATTAGATTTATTCTGCAAGTTCACACTTTTTTCCATAACTCACAATTGCATATATGCTCTTCAATGACAAAATTGTAAGCCTGGAAATTTCTGATTGCTGTTATGATGTACTTTAAATCTGTAGGGGCTGGAAAGACAGCTCCATAATTAACAGCATGCACTGCTCCTCCAGAAGAACCAGGTTTGGTTCCCAGCACCCACATTAGGTGATTTACAACCTACTCTAATTCCAGGTGAGCTGATGCCCTTTTTTGTTGTCTGAGGGCTCTCACACACATATGCACATACTCACACATGATACACCTCTATTCACATACTTTTACAAAGATAAATCTTCATGGCTTTCTCAAATGATAAAGGTATTACTGGGTGAGTATAAAAATAGGAATAAAGGTCCTCCACAATTCTTTCTTTTGAAAAAACCACACTAAAACAAAATCCCCAAACCCAGAAAACTAGTTGGGGTTATGTGGCATGACTTCAAGTTCATCACATGGAATTGACATTGGATATCTCCCTCTAATATTTCCCACCATATTAATAATTTTTTTGTGTGTGACAAGATCACTCACTGAACCTGAAGCTTGCCAGTTGGCTAGACTGGCTGGTCAGTGAACCTTAGCAATCACCCTGTCCCTCCCTCTCCAGTGCTGAAGTCACAGAATCATGCTACCCTGCCTGGCTTTCTGGGTGCTGGAGATTTAAACTTAGGTCTTCATGCTTACATGGCTAACACCTTTCCTGCTCAGCCACCTCCCCAGCCCCAATTGTTTCCTTTTTTCCCCCCGTGGAAATCTCAACAGTGTAACTTTGTGCTGTGGATGAGGAAGGCTGGTCAGTTCTCTGTTGTTGGAATGCTTTGGAGGGAGGGGTCTGTTTGCCTTATACAACAGACCAGTGCAGCTTCAGGTCTGTAACAGTGGGGCTCACAGTCCATGTGGCATCAGTGTTGGATGGGCTTTTGTCCTGGTACTGAGCCTAAGTAATTATGGGACAAACTAGACAGTCTCTCTCCCTCCTGTGTGTAGGATATACGTAGGAGATCCAGGGCTGACTGGAGTTACAGTTAATGAGGACTGGGTCTCTTTGTACCCTGATGTTGGTCTGTGTACCATGATACGATCTAAGATGGCTACTGCAGCCCTGAGTATTTCAATCATTTTTCAAACCAGGGATGAAGTCATGACTGAGAAATTGCATATAATATGCACATTCATATCCTACCTAGAAGAAAAGAGTGCTAGGGAATGTGTCTTTTAGCTAAGTGGCTGTATAGACAACTAAAAACTGATATGATGTCAAAAGAGAGCATCATTGGGAGCCAACTTGCACCATAGCCCAGCAGTTGAAAGACCCCCGAAGAGATCTCCCTTCAGGAGAGACCCCCGGCTCAATGAGCACGCAGCGACCACCGATCAGATGCAACAGCAAGAGGTTTATTCAAACACAGGTACCTGGGGCAACAAAGCCTCTCGGAAGACCAGTGCGCCTCTGGGTTGGTGGGATGGGTTTTTATAGCAAGAAGCGCGGGAAAGCATTAGTCAAAGGGTTCTGATTGGATAATTTAAACAAGGCGTGAATGGTTACAAAGCTCTGATTGGACAATTCAAGTGAGGCGCGAATAGTCAAAGGGTTCGAATTCTAATTGGATAATTTAAACAAGGCGCGAATGGCTCTGATTGGACAATTCAAGTGAGGCGCGAATATATAAGCATAAATCAAATGGGGCGTGGATTCAGGCTCAGGGCGGTTTGTGGGTTTCCTTGGTAACCAGATATGTGTGTTGACTCAACCCCTATCTAGAATTCCAGCTGCTCTGGTTGCCTTCTAGCTGAATTCCTTTGTTCCCCTATGTGCCTCACAAGCTAGGGGGTTTGCACAACAGGGCATTGCTTATCGGCTATCTGGGCTGCGGTGGGGCCATTCTATTTCCTGGAACTGTCTTTTGTTCCCTTATAAGCCTTGCAAACATAGCATTACTATAGGGGTGCCGAGGGGTCTTTTACAGTGGTCATCACCGAGGTACAGGAGATGTACTGATGGGGTTGTCCTTAACAACTGTTCCTGATCTAGACACTTAGCAGATGCCTTGGAAAACCTGTTCATATTTTCATCTTCTGCTGACTTATCAGACAGAACACTGACCAATGGATGTTTATGTACTTTTGCACAAAGATCTATCTTCTTTTATCCTAAAATTAGTCTTTAAAATGTGTTAAGATCTTCCTGGGGTCTAGAATTCTCTTTCAGTTCCCCTAGATCTCTCGCCATTCACTTGGAGGGGTGTGTTTTATTCATGAAATGTGCGAGCACTGTGAGAATGTGTTCACAAGTTATACCACCTCAGGTAACTGCCATATGGGTTGCAGTTGTGTGACTATAAATGTTCATAGAACTGCTGAAGATTCAGAACTAAAAAGGCTGAAGGCATATTATCTTCTAGATGGTGGTAGCTTTGGTGCCTTGTGCTAGTTTGGAACCATGAGAAATTATGTAGCAAGGAAAATGCATTTGACAGTGTTTCTTGTGATGGTGTAATTGGCTCCTCCTTTCTCAGGCTGATGTTTCTGAGCAGGAGACAGTCACTGAAATAGAGAGTGTGGGTGTTCCCACAGGCACCCGCAGCATCCTGGCATGTGGTCGCAGCCTTCTGCCTGATCAATTGTCAGGCCTTCTCACACTTGGCATGACTAAGTTAGGTTCTACCGTAAGGTAGAGTCCACTGTTGTCTCCCTCTGCTCTGTGACTAGAGTCTGGATGTTCATGGGGGGACCTGCCTCTTTCCCATGTTGTTTTCTAGGTCAGAAGTCTTGTCTAGGGTTTATCCATATATGTCTGATTCCTTTTATCTTTAAGATTTCTCCCTCTCTTCCCATCCATCCATCCATCCATCCATCCATCCATCCATCCATCCATCCATCTATCTATGTAGTGTGTGTGTGTGTGTGTGTGTGTGTGTGTGTGTGTGTGTGTACACAGCTTGTGGGAGTCAGTCTTCCCCCTACACTTTGTGGGCAGTAGGGATCCAGCTCAGACCCTCAGGCTTGGTGGCAGTGTCTTTACTCTCTGAACCACCTCATTGGCCCCTGTCTGATGTTTAAAGCTAGGTTGAAGGTATCCAGGGTAGTGGGTGGTCTAACATGTAGTCTTTGGGGACATGTCGACTTATGCAATAGTGACTTTGAACCATTTTCTTCCTGAAAACATTAATGAAAATGAAGCTGCTTTTAATTCATAAAAGAGAAAGTTGATTGTTAGACCCTGAGTAGTTTAGTGAACTTGGCTAAGAATGGACATATTAATGTGGGCAGTTGAACATCCAGACAAGCTCACCCTTGCTTGTGAATTCTCTTTTGAGACTTTTATGATTGGGATGTTGACCATATTAAAAAATACTATAAAATGATACATACAGAATTAAGTGCCCTAAAATCCCACACCATATTCAACCATTTAATCCCAGCAGCTTCATGGCTGGGTGTGGTCAGATTCCACAGGAAGGCGGACGGGACCAGGTGATTTCAGATGCTGTCCTGCATCCGTGGACTGTTTCCAGGGAGGACCCCAGAATTCTGATGACTTTAACATAAGAGCAGGATGGGATAAACCAACAGCGAGAAGAAAAATGCTGTACCTTTGAGAGAATTGGGTGGGAAAGGAGTTTCATTTTCACAGAGTAAAATTTAGGAATGGTTATATTTTCTGATATGTATTACTTTAAAATAACTTAGAATAGATTTTCAATGTGTGCCTCAGTGTTATAAATATGAATGAATGCTGCTCTGTTTCAAACAGACCTCTCCCCCGCCCCCACTATTTACCTTTCCAATGGGACACTTGACTTGCTGGTCTATTTTTAAAGCCGGTGCTCATTTTGGTGGAGTTGTTCTTGTGGAGTTGAACCACATTTGCATATTTTCCTCCCCCATGAGTGTCTCATTTCAGACTGAAATACTATCAAAAGCTTTATTTATTTTTTATTTTTTGTAGTTGTTGGATACTTTACAGTTAGAACACACAAGCAAAAGCAGTTACATCTGTCAGCCAAATTAATCTTTTTATTCATTAGGTATAATTTTTATAAGTTTTGAAATGTGATGACTGCTGGGCTATAGTTATTAGTAAATGTATTAACTCTTGCTTTAACATTTTCATGTATTTACTGTGTATCAGTGGATACAAACATTACTCATGCATAGCTACATGATAAAGCATTCTACATGTACATATATGTGCCTGATGTACAATAAGTCAAATAATTATGCTTTGTAAACACACTTTTAATATCTATCTGTCTAACCCTTTGCTACGCTGTGTGGTGTTTCACATTTCCCATTTTTCTGTCACTGAATATTTAGGTTTTGTACTCCCAAAAATTATTCTGGGGCCTGGAAAGGTGGCTCCATGGTTAAGTGATACTCTTACAGAGGACCTGAATGTGGTTCCCAGCACCCATATCAGGCAGCTCCCAACCTCCTGTAATTCCAGCTCCAGGGGAGCCAGTATATATGTGTGTGTGTGTGTGTGTGTGTGTGTGTGTGTGTGTATGAGGATGCTTCTTTTTTATACTTCAGGATCATTCTTTTTTATGTCAACATATGCTAGACATATGTTGGAATGTGCGTGTGTGCTCTTCTGTGATTTGCTGTTTCTGAAGTAGTAAGGATCAGGCCCTTAAACTCTTCCTCTAATTCCCACCTGAGCCCAGGGCAGGAACTTTCTAATTACTCTGTATCTCCAGAGATATAGACTGTACTGGGATTAAACCCAGAGCCTTGCTTATACTAGGGAAACACTCTACCGCTGAACTGCACTCCTAGCCTCTCTATGTGTTCTTTTGAATGAGTACATCAAAGAACATGTCTTAGGAAATACAAACATTTTCATTTTGGTTATTGCATATCATGAACCACATACCTAATAACTTGACATCATTGATCTGGAGTATCTCATGGGTTTTAGTTTCCTCATTGTATGTAATTGACTTTGGTCTCATTTCCATAGTTGTATGAAACTTTCTTGTGTTCGTCTGTGGCCTGATTTCTGTCATTGACAAATGAAGCACAGCTGTGACATTTGGGACAGTTGAAGGATACAAACTTTTATTGTGTAAAGCAGTCTTACTAAATTTTACTTTTTTTGTGTGTGCATGGATGTGAGAGTGTGAGTGTACACTTCTCTCTGTACATGTACAAGTTAGAGGATGATGTTGGGTGTCTTTCTCTATGGCTCTTTGCCTTATTCCCTTGGCAGGGTGTTTCACTGACCCAGAAGCTTGCCATTTCAACTGGGCTAGCTAGCCACTGAGTTCCTGGAACATATCTTAGGGTATGGGAACACATAGTCACACCTGGCTTTTACATGGATACTCAGGGTTCAAACTCAGGTCCTCATGCTTCAGTCACACAAGACTGGAACTTAACCACCTAAAGCAGTGAACATGCATGGTGATGCTTTTATATATATATATATATATATATATATATATATATATATATATATATATATTTATTATGTATACATTATTCTGCCTGCATGTGTCCCTGCAGGCCAGAAGAGGGCACCAGATCTCATTACAGGTGGTTATAAGCCACCATGTGGATGCTGGGAATTGAACTCAGGACCTCTGGAAGAGCAGTCAGTACTCTTAACTGCTGAGCCATCTCTCCAGCCCCTTTTAAAATATTTCTTATTTATTTAATTATTTAATTATTATGTACACAGAAGAGGTTGCCAGATCTCATTACAGATATTTGTAAGCCACCATGTGGGTGCTGGGAATTGAACTCAGGACCTCTTGAAGAGCAGCCAGTGCTCTTAACCTCTGAGCCATCTCTCCAGCCCTGATGCTTTTATATTTAACTTATGGACTCTCTAGCACCAACTGCCTTAATAGGGTAGAAATGTCAGCCTTTATAGGATTTAGGGCAGCACATTGATCGGCTGTGTCTAGCTACGATAGCATACTAAATACCCGACAGTCTAAAACAGTGCTTCATCACAGGAGACACTGATGGGTTTTGGAGGTGAAGCCCACACTCTTTTAGTTTTGTCTGAGGATTGAACGTATCCCCATGCACAGAGCACACACTCCTAGGGAATAGTTATTCTATTCACTGCTCAGTAGGTTTCCCACATGTGAAGGCTGCCAAGCTCCTCAGGCTTCTAATTTAGTAACTGAAGGGGTTCCTTTGCTGTGCTTAAAAGTGATCTTTGAGCAAATGTATGACCATCCCCATTTACTCAGAGATGTTCACAGATGGGCATTGTACTGGCTGTGGCAAGATAGATTATGGGAATCTTCCAGAATGTGCCTTTTCAGGGTAGTAGTCCTCATATTTTTCTTGTCCCCTAGTTTCTCAAGGCTGTGTTTATGGCTGGTTGTGTGAACTTGATGTCAAAGGAGCAGACAAATTGTCTGGATGAACACACAAGGAAGAGGTGGCCTGAGGTCTACCAGTCACTGTTATTTTTACCATTTGCATGTCATTTGATCGTAATGAGCCATGTAGTTTTAGTATCAGTAAAATAAGTGAAACAGATTGCATATCATATCTCAGAAACTACAGAGGTTTATACTGTTCAGTTTTTAGTGGAGTGGGGGCTTTGGTTTGATAACAATCAAATTTTGATACATGGTTTAATGTGATCTTGTATTTTTATTTGAGTTTATATTTGATTAAAGAATGCTTTTGTGTTGTTAATCTCCCGAGACTTGGTTAATAATCTGTATTATGTTGAAACCATCTATCTGTCTGTCTGTCTTTTATCCATTCATCTACCTACCTACCTATCATCTATCACCCTTTCTGTCTGACTGTCTATCTATCTATCTATCTATCTATCTATCTATCTATCTATCTATCATCTTTCTATCTATCCATCTATCCATCCATCTACCTACCTATATATATCATCCTATCTGTCTGTCTATTTATCTATCTATCACCTATTTTTAGCAGTCCCAGGGATTGAACCTAGAACTTCATGTATGCCAAGAAAGTACTCTTGCCACTGAGCTACAGTGGCAATCCTCTACCTGTGTGTTTGCATGCAGCAGTAGTGCATTATTGTTAAGGGATGTATAATAACCCATGGTGGGCATGAAACTAGATTTGTTTTAATTTATTGAATATTGTTGCTATGATCTATGTGAGTATGTCTGTTAAATATAATTAAAAAATATAGATTAATAGTCATCTATGAAATCAAACTTATACTTATGTTAAGTTTTTTTTTAGGTATACAAAGGTATATTTCATTTAGGAAGGTGTGGTGGTATTGTGTTCCCCAAAATATTGTGTACCCTAATAAACTTATCTGGGGTCAGGGAACAGAACAGCCACTAGATACAGAGGCTAGAAAATGGTGGCACTCACACCTTTAATCCTAGCATTCCAGAGGCAGAAATCCCTCTGGATCTCTGTGAGTTCAAGGCCACATTGGAAAGAGCCAGGCATGGTGACACACGCCTTTAGTCCCAAGAAGTGAGCCTTTAATCCCAGGGAGTTATGGCAGAAAGCAGAAAGATATATAAGGCGTGAAGACAAGAAACTAGAAGCATTTGGCTGGTTAAGCTTTTAGGCTTTGAGCAGCACAGTTCAGCTGAGACCCATTCTAGATGAGGACTCAAAAGCTTCCAGTCTGAGGAAACAAGATCAGCTGAGAAGTTGGCCAGGTGAGGTTAGCTGTGGCTTGTTCTGCTTCTCTGATCTTCCAGCATTCACTCCAATACCTGGCCCAGGTTTGATTTTATTAATAAGAACTTTTAAGATCCCTGCTACAGGAAGGTAATCTTCAAACACTTCAAAGATCTATAGAATATGGCATTTAAAATGTTTTAGGAACTTAGACTTTTCTGGACAGTGAGACACATCTGCTCCTGGCAGCACCAATTACTTCAAAGAAGATGATAGGCATTGAAGAAACTCATTATGGAGTTTGCTTTCTTTGTGGCAAAACTTAGCCACTGGATAAAAAAGTGCCCTTGCCTCGATTGCTTGACAGGATGTTGTATAAAATGGACCCATAGGATGACCACTGAATTTTGCCAAAACAAGGTGAGATGCTCTTTTAGATTCTTGCTTCACAGAGGAGGCTGCCAGACATTATGCAGGACACAGGGAGATGCAAGTGAGAGACTCTAGGCCTGTAGGCTGAAGATGGATACTCCGACATTGCAGAGGAACTTTGGATATTGTTTAGGTAGCTAGCTATCTCTGTCATTTCTAGAGTTTTGGAAGTTTCTTGCATTGCACTTCTTGTTTATTCAGGTAACATTGTATCCTTCTGGGGTGTTTGATGGAGTTGAAGACTAGATAGTTGTAATTTTTCTTGGTTATGATAAAAGATAAATTAGATATGAAACTTTAGATTCATAAGTATAGGATAGATATAATATTTTCTTTAATTTTGCCAAATACGAATGGACTAGATATTGTAATTACTGCTTTATAACTGTTCTATTGTATGTAATTTTACTATGTTAAAGTTAAAAACCTTCCTTTTTGATTAGACAGAAAGGGAGAAGTGATGTGGGTGTCTTTCTGTATACTGTGAATATGTATTGCTCTGATTGATAAATAAAGCTGTTCGTCCAATGGTGAGGCAGAATAATGCTGTGGATATCGCTCTGTGTAAATAAAGTTCTGATTGGCCAGTGGCCAGGCAGGAAGTATAGGCAGGACAAGAGAGAAGAGAATTCTGGGAAGTAGAGGCTGGGGAGACACCGCCAGCCGCCGCCATGAGAAGCAACATGTAAAAATACTGGTAAGCCACAAGCCATGTGGCAAAGTATAGATTAATAGAAACGGGTTATTGTAAGAGCTAGCTAGCAAGAAGCCTGCCACAGCCATACAGTTTGTAAACAATGTAAGTTTCTATGTGCTTTCTTGGTTGGGTCTGAGCGACTGTGGGACTGGCGGGTAAGAGAGATTTGTCCTGACTGGGCCAGGCAGGAAAACTCTAACTACAGAATAAGGTTAGGTGGTACATTCCAACTGGAGAGAGAAAAGGAGAAAGGAGAGTAAAGGGAGACACCAGCCACCCACCCAAGGAGCAACAAGATGCCAACAGACTGGTAACGCCATGGCCCCATGGCAACATATAGATTAATGGAAATGGGTTGAGTTAAGAGCTAGCTACCAAGAAGCCTGATCTATAGGCCATACAGTTTGTAAATAATATAGCCTCAGCGTGTTTATTTAGGACCAAGTGGCTGTAGGATGTGGGTGGGAGAGATTCGTCCCAACTGCAGGGCTGGGTAGGACTGGAGCAACTTCCGTCTACATATGTTATCTGCACTACATGTACAAAACTGTCCTAGTTTCTACCTGTGAGTAGATTTGGTGGGTAACTATCCATATTATAAGTTCTTGTGACGTGGTGTTCCAAAGGACTTGAACTGGTTTGTATTCCTATTGACAATGCTTAGGAAACCTTACTCACCTGTGTTCTGGCATTACCAGATTTAAAATTTTTGCCATGTATATATATACATGTTTATAATAAACCTAATTTGCATTTCCCTGATCACTGAGGAAGTCAAATGATTGATCACATTCTTGTTACTATAAATTGTCTCTTTAAAAATGACCATTCAACAAACAAACAGAAGAAAAGAGCCTACATGAAAAACAAAACAAAAACAAAATCTATTTTTAATTACAAGAAAAGAAAATAGTTTTAAAATCCCTTTAAAACTCCACTATACCTTAGTTTATAATGATGATCAATGATATTTCTTTTATTTTATTCAAATGTGAAAATTTATGCAATTTTTGATTTCTCTCCATTTTTTAGTGACCAGATTAAGGAATTAAACATTCTTACCTCTACCTTCCCAAACTACTACATAGTTGTGCATATTTTAAAATATATACACAGAACTCTTTCGATAGTCTAGAAGCTGTTACTTCAAATGTATGACTACACTCATACATTTTCGTACATTTATTATACACAGAACAAAAGAAAAAGAGATTTCTCAAAATTTTTATCATTTTCTTAACAGTATGATATTCTTTAAGTAGCATCTGCTAATTTTTAATTATTGACATTTTTGTAACTTCTATCACACAGTGAGACACTCTGCATGGCATTCCTCATGTTTACTGTTGACTTAATCTTTACAATATTTTTGTCACGTGTTCACATTTTCAGGAATATGCAAAATAGACTGAAAGAAATGAAAAAAGAAAAAAGAAAAGAAAATGCCCACTCATGTTTTATGCCCAGTCTCCTTCGGTTACATTTCCTTCTTATTATAGGAACTCTTTTATATATATATATATGTATTTTATTTCTAATTTTGTGTATGTTCACATGTGAGAAGATATCTGTGGAGGGCAGAAGAGAGCATTGGGTTCCCTGGAATAGGAGTTACAGTCAACGTGGGCGCTGGGAACTGAACTCAGGTCCTCTGCATGAGCAGTATGTCCCTACCTTTTTACACTCTTGGTACCAATCCTTTGGTGTTGTATGGCTGAGAGGAATCCTCCCGCTTTGTCACTTGTTTCTTCACTTTTGTTAAGATTTGGATTATCAGATGTTCTTTTAAAAGTCAGGCTCATCAGTATTTTATTTTCGTTATAAAAGTTTGCAAATAAATAAAAACACTGTGTTTAGGTAATGGACCCGAGTTATGACAGAGGACATAAAGCTCATTTTTCTAGTTCCGATTCTGGCATGAAGTTTTTTGGTTTTGTTTTTGGTGGTGGATAAATGCATTAAATATATTTGATATTGAAAATGTAAAATTGAATGTGCAGCTCCTCAGCTCCTGTTCCAAATGCCCACTCTCACTTTATAGAAGTTCATTGAGGTCTATAGACTTTGAGTCTGGCTGATTGTAATATTTTATTTTATAATGAGCACTTTTGTTTCTTTTTTGAAGTTTTCTCTATTACGGTCAGGAATAATTCCTCAAGACATATTAACCTCTAAAGATTTTAAAGTTTTGTTTCTGACACCTTAAGTCCTTGACCCATCTGAAACTAGTTTTGCTGTGATGTGAAACCAAGTCTCAGTTTTCAGTGTTCTTGTAGTAGCCCACCTCACCTGTCCAACATTAAAGTGACGCGTGGGCCCGGTTCCTACATGCACTCGGGTGTGCCGTGTCCCCATTAGTTCCTGTCAGGTTTCTGTCGCTTGCTCACAGCTCCTTTCCCTGCTCTGGCTTGGAAGAATCTTTGTTGTGCTTCCTAGTGACTCTTCAGGTCAGCTTCTTGTATTCTTAGAGCAGCCTTCCTGAGAATCATGTTGACTTTTACACCATTTTAGAGAATGTGCCATCTTTAAATGGTTGGTCTTCCCAGCCACAAATCAGATAGCCCTCTCAAGTCATTGACTGTCTCTTATGTCTTGAAAAAATTCTCCCATTGGAGTCTTGCATATATTTATTAACTGAAAACTTCAATTCACAGTAAATATTTAAATATTTGGGGATGGCCCATGAACTGTGGGGAATAACTTCTAAGTGTGCATTTTTATAAACAGGGTCTGAAAATATGATGTTATTTTGTATTTTGGAACTCAATCATATTCTTTACTGAGTTCAAAACTAAACCAAATATACTCTACTCAAGCCTGAGGGAGACTGAAAAAACAGTGCTTGAAAAACAGTTTAAAAAACAAAACAAAACAAACAAACAAAAAAAAAAACCAGTTACCTCCCACAGAGAAAAACCAGGTTGATGCATGTGCTTTGTTAATGTTTAATCATTTCTGAGACACACTTCATTTGTGATGAAGATGCTTGTTCAACAGGCTGAAAGGTGAGTGGTAAGGAATTTTTAAAAATTGGATAAAGGAAGCAAAACAAAAAAATAAAATTTATTCAAAATATTATTTAAAACTTAAAAATAAAAATTTAAAGAATTTCTGTGTCATGTTTTGATGTGCCTGAGAAGAAATTTTACACAGAAAACTTTATACTTTTCTCCTTCAGTAAACATGACGGATTAAATACTCGGTAAAAATAGAAGAGCAAATTATCCTTTAAATTGAATTTATCTTTCAACACTGTCTGTGTGGGATGAAGGAACCAGGGGTGGGTCTATAAAGCCCATGTCCATGTGGAATTTGGTTGAGTTTGAAAGCTCCTATAGAGTGTTTTCATTCCACACTGCCACCCCACTCCTGGGCACAACCGCCAACTTTTAGTGCCACCTCCCTAAAGCCAAGAGAGAGTTTGTTTTTCCCAAGGTTCAACAGAGGTCTCTTGTACTTACTACGAGAGCCATGGATTCCTGCATTAATGCACATTTTTATTAAGCTCCAACTTTATTTCAACATGCTACAGATATTTTCCAAAGGTTTTCATAAACCTTGTTTTCGGACTTAAAAATCCAAAATGCAGTGATGAATGCCACACATCTAAACATTCTTTATCCAAAGCAAATAATACCAAAAAAAAAAAAAAAATCATTGAACCCACTGTTACCAGCAGCAAATCACTTTAAGTTTAATTTTCGGTGGAAAGTGACCAAATTACTCTCCCAAGTTTCCAGTTTCTCTTGTCTCCGTGAGTAAACTAGTACCCCCAAACATCTCTGGGAATTGGACTAAATCACCTTCCTTTCAGAGCCCCCCCCCCCCCCACTGCAGGCACCACGCACTCTTCTGCAGGAACAGGGTCTACATAGGTGGTGAGTACCTGCATGGGTCTGAGACTGCATACCAGCCAGTATCTCCTGGCTCTACCAATCACTTACTGCATGACACTGGACTAGTGGCTAGACCTCTCCAAGCCTTGGCTTCCTTCTATCAAGATGAAGGTCTGCCTTAGGGAACTGCTGAGAACCCAGGGCCATGCTGGATTCAGAAGTGACGACTGTCGTTCTCCCCATCGCTGTCTACACTCGTTTCTCGGTTGGGCTTAGAAAGAACTTGGCTATAAGGGATGTCTGTCTGCCTGCCTCTCTTCCTTTTTCTCCAAGAAACAATCAGGCAGAAGAGAAAAGTCACTGACTGAGATGCCTTGGTATTCATAACCAAGTGCTCATAATCACTATAATTCATCTCAGTGTCCGTCCCATGTTGCAAAACTACATGGGAGGAGATGGTGGAGTGAGGGGGGACAGAAATCTGTGACATATCGAGTACAGAACTGTGTGATCTAAGTAACCAAAATGAAGGTGTCAGACCCTCTGACCACATTCTGTATGAAGTGTCAGCCTTACATGTGGGCCATCAATCAGACGGTCATTTCAGAGCCGAACAGCTGACAACACGGGATGATTGGGGAATCTTCTGCTGCAGCAACGTGCGAATTCTTAGTGTACGGGTAAGCAAACCTCAGACCCAAATCTGCCCCAGTGTCTCTGTATTAAAGGGGAGCTTAGCCAGTAACCATGAAGAACAAATAGGCACTTATTTTATTTTATTAACTTAAGAACAAACATAACTCAATATCATGAGAGCAAATGTGAAATTTCTTTATGTAGCCACAGAATTGGTTAATTATTATTTTTTAGCTTATGGCACATCTGCTTACTTGTGCTTACTTGTCTATATATGCCAAATTCTGTATTTAAAATCATTTATGTTTTATACATGCCTATATACCTCAAATAATTTAATATGTTCTCATAGCCTAGCACTTGACATAGGCCTAGAACAAGGATAATTTATAAGCAACAAATGTTTCTCCCCATCCCATCCTAAATAATACCCCCCAAAAATTCAAAAGGAATGGAAAGAAAGTTGACAGATATGTATGCATAATTTTTAATCTAAATTGACACTTTAAAAAAGAAAAACTCAACACAACAGCTAGGTGAATATTCAAGGGCTACTTACCTGCACACCAGCAGTGAGGAATTAATCACACTAAGAAACATGATCTATTAAAACACCAAAGATATTGAGTAACAGGAGATAAATATGCTTAAATATC